>NW_024035056.1:0-4549 GCF_002237135.1 Teleopsis dalmanni | reverse complement strand
AAACACAACTTTTGAAGCATATTCACAAATGCATTCGAGTCTTTTGCAGGCATTTGTGGCTGTTATATTCTCTGTTAGGGGATACTAAAAATATTCTATTAATTATAAATTTTACGAACTGGTACAATGTTGCACGGTACTTTTTTGAAAAATACACATATTCTAGAATATTTTGGTATATAAATCATTAAAAATGAGTAGATAGATTTTCTAAAATAATCAAATATATATTACATATAAAAAACAAAAATTTTCTTCTGTAAGCTGCATAACATATACCGCCATATCAAACATTTTTCAATATATATTAAAAAAAAATAAGAGTAGTACAATGCTGGACGGTATTTTTTTGAATTGTTTATATTTTTCTAATATGAATTGATGCAAGAATTATCAAAATCGAGTAGCAAACAATAAAGATATTGACAAAAACAACTTTTGAAGCATATTCACAAATGCATCGAAGTCTTTTGCAGGCATTTGTTGGCTGTTATATTCTCTGTTAGGGGATACTAAAAATATTCTACTAATTATAAATTTTACGAACTGGTACAATGTTGCACGGTACTTTTTTGAAAAATACACATATTCTAGAATATTTTGGTATAAAAATCATTAAAAATGAGTAGATAGATTTTCTAAAATAATCAAATATATATTACATATAAAAAACAAAAATTTTCTTCTGTAAGCTGCATAAGATATACCGCCATATCAAACATTTTTCAATATATATTAAAAAAAAATAAGAGTAGTACAATGTTGGACGGTATTTCTTTGAATTGTTTATATTTTTCTAATATGAATTGATGCAAGAATTATCAAAATCGAGTAGCAAACAATAAAGATATTGACAAAAACAACTTTTGAAGCATATTCACAAATGCATCGAAGTCTTTTGCAGGCATTTGTGGCTGTTATATTCTCTGTTGGGGGATACTAATAATATTCTATTAATTATAAATTTTACGAACTGGTACAATGTTGCACGGTACTTTTTTGAAAAATACACATATTCTAGAATATTTTGGTATATAAATCATTAAAAATGAGTAGATAGATTTTCTAAAATAATCAAATATATATTACATATAAAAAACAAAAATTTTCCTCTGTAAGCTGCATAACATATACCGCCATATCAAACATTTTTCAATATATATTAAAAAAAATAAGAGTAGTACAATGTTGCACGGTATTTTTTTGAATTGTTTATATTTTTCTAATATGAATTGATGCAAGAATTATCAAAATCGAGTAGCAAACAATAAAGATATTGACAAAAACAACTTTTGAAGCATATTCACAAATGCATCGAAGTCTTTTGCAGGCATTTGTGGCTGTTATATTCTCTGTTAGTGGATACTAATAATATTTATTTAAATATAAATTTAAGTATAAATTTAACGAATAGGTACAATGTTGCAAGGTACTTTTTTGAAAAATACACATATTCTAGAATATTTTGGTATATAAATCATTAAAAATGAGTAGATAGATTTTCTAAAATAATCAAATATATATTACATATAAAAAACAAAAATTTTCTTCTGTAAGCTGCATAACATATACCGCCATATCAAACATTTTTCAATATATATTAAAAAAAAATAAGAGTAGTACAATGTTGGACGGTATTTTTTTGAATTGTTTATATTTTTCTAATATGAATTGATGCAAGAATTATCAAAATCGAGTAGCAAACAATAAAGATATTGACAAAAACAACTTTTGAAGCATATTCACAAATGCATCGAAGTCTTTTGCAGGCATTTGTGGCTGTTATATTCTCTGTTAGGGGATACTAAAAATATTCTATTAATTATAAATTTTACGAACTGGTACAATGTTGCACGGTACTTTTTTGAAAAATACACATATTCTAGAATATTTTGGTATATAAATCATTAAAAATGAGTAGATAGATTTTCTAAAATAATCAAATATATATTACATATAAAAAACCAAAATTTTCCTCTGTAAGCTGCATAACATATACCGCCATATCAAACATTTTTCAATATATATTAAAAAAAAATAAGAGTAGTACAATGTTGGACGGTATTTTCTTGAATTGTTTATATTTTTCTAATATGAATTGATGTAAGAATTATCAAAATCGAGTAGCAACAATAAAGATATTGACAAAAACAACTTTTGAAGCATATTCACAAATGCATCGAAGTCTTTTGCAGGCATTTGTGGCTGTTATATTCTCTGTTCGTGGATACTAATAACATTTATTTAAATATAAATTTAAATATAAATTTAACGAATAGGTACAATGTTGCAAGGTACTTTTTTGAAAAATACACATATTCTAGAATATTTTGGTATATAAATCATTAAAAATGAGAAGATAGATTTTCTAAAATGACCAAATATATATTACATATAAAAAACAAACATTTTCTTCTGTAAGCTGCATAACATATACCGCCATATCAAACATTTTTCAATATATATTAAAAAAAAATAAGAGTAGTACAATGTTGCACGGTATTTTTTTGAATTGTTTATATTTTTCTAATATGAATTCATGCAAGAATTATCAAAATCGAGTAGCAAACAATAAAGATATTGACAAAAACAACTTTTGAAGCATATTCACAAATGCATCGAAGTCTTTTGCAGGCATTTGTGGCTGTTATATTCTCTGTTAGGGGATACTAAAAATATTCTATTAATTATAAATTTTACGAACTGGTACAATGTTGCACGGTACTTTTTTGAAAAATACACATATTCTAGAATATTTTGGTATATAAATCATTAAAAATGAGTAGATAGATTTTCTAAAATAATCAAATATATATTACATATAAAAAACAAAAATTTTCTTCTGTAAGCTGCATAAGATATACCGCCATATCAAACATTTTTCAATATATATTAAAAAAAAATAAGAGTAGTACAATGTTGGACGGTATTTTCTTGAATTGTTTATATTTTTCTAATATGAATTGATGCAAGAATTATCAAAATCGAGTAGCAAACAATAAAGATATTGATAAAAACAACTTTTGAAGCATATTCACAAATGCATCGAAGTCTTTTGCAGGCATTTGTGGCTGTTATATTCTCTGTTCGTGGATACTAATAATATTCTATTAATTATAAATTTTACGAACTGGTACAATATTGCACGGTACTTTTTTGAAAAATACACAGATTCTAGAATATTTTGGTGTATAAATCATTAAAAATGAGTAGATAGATTTTCTAAAATAATCAAATATATATTACATATAAAAAACAAACATTTTCTTCTGTAAGCTGCATAACATATACCGCCATATCAAACATTTTTCAATATATATTAAAAAAAAATAAGAGTAGTACAATGCTGGACGGTATTTTTTTGAATTGTTTATATTTTTCTAATATGAATTGATGCAAGAATTATCAAAATCGAGTAGCAAACAATAAAGATATTGACAAAAACAACTTTTGAAGCATATTCACAAATGCATCGAAGTCTTTTGCAGGCATTTGTTGGCTGTTATATTCTCTGTTAGGGGATACTAAAAATATTCTACTAATTATAAATTTTACGAACTGGTACAATGTTGCACGGTACTTTTTTGAAAAATACACATATTCTAGAATATTTTGGTATAAAAATCATTAAAAATGAGTAGATAGATTTTCTAAAATAATCAAATATATATTACATATAAAAAACAAAAATTTTCTTCTGTAAGCTGCTTAACATATACCGCCATATCAAACATTTTTCAATATATATTAAAAAAAAATAAGAGTAGTACAATGTTGGACGGTATTTTTTTGAATTGTTTATATTTTTCTAATATGAATTGATGCAAGAATTATCAAAATCGAGTAGCAAACAATAAAGATATTGACAAAAACAACTTTTGAAGCATATTCACAAATGCATCGAAGTCTTTTGCAGGCATTTGTGGCTGTTATATTCTCTGTTCGTGGATACTAATAATATTTATTTAAATATAAATTTAAATATAAATTTAACGAATAGGTCCAATGTTGCAAGGTATTTTTAAAAATAGACATATTCTAGAATATTTTGGTATATAAATCTTTAAAAATGAGTAGATAGATTTTCTAAAATTTTCAAATATATATTGCATATAAGAAACAAAGATTTTCTTCTGTAAGCTGCTAACATATACCGCCATATCAAACATTTTTCAATATATATTAAAAAAAAATAAGAGTAGTACAATGTTGGACGGTATTTTCTTGAATTGTTTATATTTTTCTAATATGAATTGATGTAAGAATTATCAAAATCGAGTAGCAACAATAAAGATATTGACAAAAACAACTTTTGAAGCATATTCACAAATGCATCGAAGTCTTTTGCAGGCATTTGTGGCTGTTATATTCTCTGTTCGTGGATACTAATAATATTTATTTAAATATAAATTTAAGTATAAATTTAACGAATAGGTACAATGTTGCACGGTACTTTTTTGAAAAATACACATTTTCTAGAATATTTTGGTATATAAATCATTAAAAATGAGTAGATAGATTTTCTAAAATAATCAAATATATATTACAT
>NW_024035055.1:0-4551 GCF_002237135.1 Teleopsis dalmanni | reverse complement strand
CTACATCCGAAATGCACAACTGGGCACCTTAAAATTTTAACAACATGTGGTCACCTAACATATGTGTGACAGCGAATGTCAAAAGCGAGAGAACGAGAGTAACGGAAGTTCGTTGAAGAGCGTCAGTTGGATAGCGTCGTGATTAAATATTTTGTTCAGTTAAATAAAGTATATTAAAGTTATGTTATTAAATATTTTGTTTAGTTAAATAAAGTAAATTAAAGTTGTTTAAATAAAGTCTATTAAAGTTATATACTTAACTCAAAAACCAAATTTAAAGTTCAGAAGTGGGATTGAATCAATGCCCTAAAGGGGAGTAATTAAAACGTAAGTTTGAATATTTGGCGCAGAAAAATAAAAAAAAACGAACGCAGATATATACGTAATGATGGTGACCATCGAGTCACTGACGAAGGAACAGTTGAAGAACTTCTTACAACAGCAAGAGTTATCAATTATAGGCAATAAGGCGGAATTAGTTGCACGATTAACTGAACACGTGAACTCAAGCGGCGTAGTTTTGCAATTTACAAACGATAATGAGGAATTGCGGGGTGAAAACGAAGAATTGAGAAAACAAATTAGCGAACTGCGGCAAATGGTTCAACAAGTAGCCATTAACCAGAATAACGTTAGAAACAATCAACACAGTACTTCAGAAATGCCTAGTAGGGACCGTAACGCTATACGAGAAATCGCAGAAGTCTTGCCCGAATTCGACCCAACGAATGAAGATTCTATTACGGCTACGCAATTTGTCGAACGTGTTGAAGCTGTTATGTCTGTATATGCATGGCCCGAAAAAAGTGTGCTTCTTACAGTGTATAGCCGTTTGAAGGGTGTAGCGCGCATGTGGGTGGACGCATCACCAAGAATGCATGCTACTTGGAAGGAGTTCTCAAATGAGCTTGTCACCGAGTTCGGTTGCGAATACGATGAAGCGGATATACATTACAATATGTCGCGCGTTGTTCGAAGGCAAAACGAAACAATAACTGAGTTCATTTTTCGTGTCTGTGCGCTAGGACGACGTCATAATCTTAGTGAGATAGCTGTCACGAAATACGTCCGAGAAGGATTAAAACATCGAGAACTACAAATGGCGATTGCTCCGCAAAAATTCGTATTCGTTAAAGAAATGCGTGAAGCATGCGAGCACTTTTTACAAAATTGCATTAAGATAAACGAAAAGCCTTTTCATAATGCGGGTGAAAGCGAACAAAGAATACAATCGTTCAATAAGGCAAAGAATGTTATGTGTTACAATTGTGGTAAGTCAGGGCACTTGTCAGTAAATTATGCAAGACCCCCAAAACGTCCTCGTTGTATAGATTGTAATAAGGTGCACCTCAAAAATGAACAGCAAAATTGCGGAAAACCATCAGTTTTCGTGCGAAAAACAAATATAATCGACAATAAATTTCTTAAGAAAATAACGATTGGTAGCAAGCAAGCCATTGCATTTATTGATACTGGAAGCGAATGTAATATGGTCCGGGAAACATTTGCCAACGATATTGGTGGTACGCGCAGCAAAAACCTATTTACCATCGGTGGATTCGGTGGTGGTATAGAACGATCTGAGATACAAATCGACACGGATTTGAAAATCGATGAGGTTGAAAAACCGTTGACGTTTCACGTCTTCAAAGATTGTGTGTTGAATTACGATCTATAGGGGACGAAATATGCAATAGCGAAAATATACGCGCCGTATATGACAACGGACAGTTCAAATTCGAAGACAAAGTAAAAACGACGTGTAAAATTAATAAACTTAGTCCAATAACGGAAGATGACGTGTGTACGGACACTGTAAATTCAGATTCTAAGGGAAAGCTGTTAGAGGTGATTAATGAATTCCGAGAATGTTTCGCTACAGGTATGGATGGAATCGGCAAAACTAATGTAGTCGAAATGAAAATTGAGTTAACGACCAACGAGGTGATCGCACAAGTCCCGTATAGAGTTCCGGAACCGAAAAAAGAAATCGTTGCGAAGAAAATTCAAGAGTTGCTCGACAATGATATTATAGCTCCGTCTGAATCAAGTTATGCGAGTCCAATGTTGCTTGTGAAGAAAAAGAATGGCGAACATCGACTTTGCGTGGACTACCGTCGGATTAATCAATTCACTCGAAAAGAATGCTACCCAATGCCCAATATCGAAGAAAGTTTACAAGAAGCAACGAAGTATCGAATCTACATATCGTTAGATCTTAACTGTGGTTATTATCAAATTCCTATAGAACGTAACAGTCGTAAATATACTGCAGTTGTGGTTCCTGATGGTATGTATGAGTTTAAACGGATGCCGTTCGGGCTGAAGAACGCACCAGTCCTGTTTCAACAATTGATGGCAAAAATTAAAACGCGCTTGGAACCCAGCGATATGATTCACTACATGGACGATATGCTTGTCGGCGGCAATGATGAAGAAGAACTTCTCGGAAAGTTTCAACGAATTTTAGGTGTAATAAAAGAATTTAATTTAACATTGAATTTAAAAAAATGCGAATTTCTGAAAGATACTATCCAATTCTTGGGACATTAGTTGGGACCCAACGGGATAGCGCCGGGTGAAATCAAGACCGAAGCCATCCGAAATTTCAACATGCCTACAACGCGAACAGAGGTGCTGCGCTATTTAGGGTTAACGGGATACTTCCGTAAGTTTATACCAGGCTACGCAATTATATCCGAGCCGTTGCGACAATTACTTAAGAAGAACGCCGTCTTTAAATGGACAGATCAACAAACAAACGCCTTCGTGAGTCTAAATGAAGCACTAACAACCGGACCAGTATTAACGGGCTACCGAGTGGAAGCTGACCATCAAGTGCATACAGACACGAGTGCCATCGGACTCGGACTCACGCTTGCAGTTGTCGAATCTGTGGGCCGCTTTAAATATTACATCTATGAAAAGTCGTTTACGTTCATTACCGATTGCAATGCTGTAAAATTGGCCATGCAAAAGCGAGAAATGATACCTGGTATAGCCAGATGGTGGCTTCGTATCCAAGACTATGACCTCATCATCGAACATCAAAGCGAGCAACGAATGGCGCACGTCGACGCACTAAGTCGTATGCCTAACGAAGACGGTTGCGATCTTGAGGAAGCGACTTTGCGAGTCTGGAAGGCGGAAATAACTGAGGCGGATTGGCTTTACAGTATGCAATTACAAGATAGCAAACTTCAACAAGTCGTAATGAAAATTGAGGAGAAGGATTCAGACATTATTAACGACTATAAAATAATTAACGGATGACTGTACAAACGGTATAAAAACCAACAGCTCTTCGTAATACCAAAGGCTTTGCGATGGAAGGTGACACATGATGCGTGCATTGATTGCGCCTTCACTAAGCGTCGAGGAGGTAAAAAGGAAGGTGAGTTACATTGCTACAAAATGGAGCCTATTCCGTTCAAAACAATACACATTGACCACCTGGGACCTTTTCCCCGGATCCGAAAGTTAAACGAGTGTATTCTGGTTATTGTGGACAGTTTCACAAAATTTGTCATCGTCAGACCAGTGAAAAGCACGAACACTAAACAAGTCATCGCCATTCTGAATGAAGTTACCAGTTACGTTGGAATCCCTGAAAATATAATAAGTGATCGTGGTACCGCCATTACGTCAAAAGAATTTGAAAGATACTGTAACGATCAACAAATCAAACACATACGCAACGCAGTCCATACGCCACGAGCCAATGGCCAAGTCGAACGATTTAATCGCACCGTTTTATCCATGCTACAACCATCAACACAAGATGACCGAACCTGGGACGAGCACCTACGAAGCATTCAATGTACATTGAACTTACTGATTAGTCAAACGACGGGAAAATCTCCAAACGAATTGCTTTTTGGATTCAAGCCACGCGACATATTAGGTAACAAGCTGATCCAAATTCTCCAAGATGAAGACCATCACCCAAGAAGAACTCCACCGCCGACGATTATTTGCTGCTAATAACACCGATAGTAAACGGGTATACGCGAAAAAGCGTTTCGACGATAAACACAGGCAACCAACGAAATATGAGCAAGGTGATTTAGTTCTAGCAGAACGAGAACCAGCATCCACAGGCACGTCCCGCAAACTTGAATGTCGATATAAAGGACCGTAGTCACCGAAGTTCTCGATAATGACCGTTATGTCATCGAAGACCTACCAGGATCCGATCGAAAACAACGACATTATAAATCAATCTATGCGTCTGATCTCCTAAAGCCATGGTGTCAATTTCCGTACGAAGAAGAAATTGATTCGAGCGCGAGGACGCTTGACGTCAGGAAGGGCCGACTGTTAACCTACATCAGAAACGCACAACTGGGCACCCTAAAATTTTAACAACATGTGGTCACCTAATATATGTGTGACAGCGAATGTCAAAAGCGAGTGAACGAGAGTAACGGAAGTTCGTTGAATAGCGTCAGTTGGATAGCGTCGTGATTAAATATTTTTGTTCAGTTAAATAAAGTATATTAAAGTTATATTGTTAAATATTTTGTTCAGTTAAATAAAGTAAATTAAAGT
>NW_024035054.1:0-4552 GCF_002237135.1 Teleopsis dalmanni | reverse complement strand
ACTCAAGCAGCATACCTTCATCCCTTCCTGACTCTATTTTGCATGTCAATTTCATTTAGCCACCCAAGTAAACCAAGAGAAAAGGAGAAAGCTGTATTTTTAATCTCACCTCAACAAGGTATATACCACTGAAAACTATATCTATACTTAACAGTTCTGCAGCTGATATGACTTCTTTAAAATTACCTGAATCAAATGAAAAGAATATTATTAGAATATTAGTTGAAATTGACAAGGTTAAAAAGTACGTATATTCCATGCAATTTCAACAAGATATGATTACAAATGATTACTCCTCACTGTCACATTACAAGTGAAACATGAATTAAATAGTTTTAAATTTTTAATATGCACCTTAAAACATACAATACGAGTGGACATACCATATCCTGATTTGAAGAACCGTCTTAGGAGCCTCACTACCATTGATTTCAATCCTTTGAAATATTATGCATGTATATATGCAATAGATTACCTTTATTCGATAAGGCTTCCGCGTGTATTTTGCTATGTTTCTAATGTAAATAAACAAAACAGTCTTTACTATTAACATTAAATAGTTCAGTCTATCACATCCAATAAACCGTTTTGGAGGTACAAAAAGCGGCATATATATTTTGTTGTTAAAGATAATGATAGAAGTCTGTCCTAATATTTATCATTATTTCAATTACAATTACTACAAATATTGAGTAGCAAAAAATTTTAAAACCAGTCACTGAATTGCTTCAAAAATTAACTACAGATGGCGGGAAACGATCGAAAACAATAAGGTATTCATATGCTAAAAATGAAAGATCAAAAAATTATAAAAAACCTATTTTCTTCTTATTTTTAGTTTTTTGCAAGAACAAAATTTTAGTCATGAAACAAATAGATATTTGATGAACCAAATCTGTTTATGAGGACTGTTTTCGAATCAACTGTTTTTGAGGACTCGTAATACAGTTTTTTTTTGGTCGAATTTTTTTAAAAACCCTGCCGCTTGGTAGTGTAAATCAAATACGTGAATATAAACGGTTCATCTTAATGAATTTTTTTATTTTTTTTTATTATTTTTTTATTTTTTTTATTATTTTTTATTATTTTTATTATTTTTTATTATTTTTATTTGTCGAAATTCCCATAAGAAAAAATGCTTTACAAATATTTTAATTTAATTAATATATAATACATATCTATTTTTGTAAATTTATTAAAAATTATTTTCACTTAAAATGAATACATTGTTAATATTTGAATTCTTTTTTATGTACATATATATGTATTAAATCGCTTTTAAAAAAATTATTTTATTTACTTTAATATATACCTATACCTTATCACCGTCTTTATGTATGTTTAACAAATTAAATTTGTTAAAAGTAAATCTATCAAAAATATTATTATCTGAAATATTTTCCCATATTAAATATAGAATTTGACTGATGGTATAAATTTGACAAAGTGTTATATTATTTAGGTGAAAATACAGATACACCCACTAAAAGATATCAAAGTAAAAAATTAATTTAAGCATTTTATTTTTATCATCATTTAAATGTAGCTTTAAAGATAAACGCATTATTTAAATTGCAATCACTCCATATCATATATATATATATATATATATATATAAGTCATTTTGGCAATATAGAAATATTTAAATGTGAAGTCCTAAAAGGGCTCACCGATAACAGTTGTTATAAAATTATTTAGTTTTATTATTTTATTTTTTAAAGAAGATCTCATCTTTATCTTTATCTTATCTTTATCTAGATAACAAAATATATATATTATTTTATTTTAATTCATTTTATTTTATTTATTCATTCAATATATACAAACAATATTTTTTATCTATACAGAAAATTTTAAAGTACATTCATTCTGCTCCATCTTTGCTTAATAAAATCTGCAGCACGTTCAGCAATCATTATAGTTGGTGCATTTGTATTCGCAGTAGGGATTTTGGGCATTATGGAAGCATCGGCTAAACGCAAGTTGTCAACACCAAGCAATTGCAAACGTGTATTAACGCAAGCGGTTTTATCATTCTTACCACCCATTTTTACTGTACCAACAAGGTGATAGAGTGCTGTACTAAAATACTTTGTATAACATCGCCAATAGCGTTCTGTCTTAAACTCGTATCTATCACACTCCTTTATGGGAATGTGTAATAGATTGACCTCATTTTCAACAAATGCATTTGTTCGTTCCATTCTGTCGTGGTGAATTCTAGATCGTACAAATGTTTCAATATCGTCATCGATTTTTAAAAGATTTGCGATAATAATTGGATGGTCTTGAAAGTTTCTACTACGCAACTTAAGTTGCCCAACCGATTTTGGATGAGCAATTGATGTCAGCACCACCATTACATGTGCAGTTTTGATCACATTATGTAAATTCCGTGATACCTCATCATTATAAGACATTCCTTCTAGAAATATTCTCAAGCCGTCGTGATCCTGACATCTGAAAAACAATTGGTGCATTTCAATAGTTGGTGTAGTTGTTCCACGATTTTTAGTATCGATAAAACCAGTTGTAGCTGTTAAACCCAAACTGCTTAAAGGTCCATTGGAGTGAAACAGATAATTATAAATATTATCTAGTTTTTGCTGCTCTGTTATTGGCATTGCAGTACCTTTCTGTATAGCGTAAAAAAGTGGCACACCTACGTGATCTTGTAGATTTTTACCTACAGGTAAATCATGTATGACTGGTATTTTTAATTCCTGCAGATCTAATTTAGGACCCACACCAGATAATAACAAAAGATTACCTGAATTAATGGTGCCAGCAGAAAGCACATATTCTTTTTTTGCTCTCACGGTGAACCAATATTTTCCACGCAATAGAAGGGATATCGATTTTACCCTCTTTCCATTTTTTTCGAAATTCAATTTTGTAACTTTAGTATTTTTCATGACATGCAGATTTGGACGTTTTGAAACTTTACCCAAATGACCCTTTCCACTGCCCATACGATGGCCATTTAATACAGTGCCATACACATCTGTATAACCTACTTCACTGTTTTCAATAAATTCCCGAACTATCGGAATTTTGAGTTCGTCCGCAGCTCTTCGAATAATACGTTTTATGTCCTCATCAAAAGACGCATAATGATTCAGTGCGACATAACCTTGTGGATGAGTGTCGTTTCCAACTGGTCGCACAGATTTCTCAAAATAAGGTAATACATCCTCCCAACCCCAGCCATCATTACCATCTTCCAACCAACCATCGTAATCATGACTGTTACCACGAATATATATCATGCCATTCATAGAACCGGTACCACCAATCATTTTGCCAGTAAGCATATAACACTGTCGATTTTTAAGTGCCCAGCATGCCACCTCACTTGGTTCAGCATAATAATTATTTGAGTAATTGGTTTGAGCCATGGTGAACATAAATGGTGGTGCCTAAGAATAAAAACGTTTTTACAACTAAATAAGCAACAACTAATTTTGGAAAATACCTCTGATTCTTGGGGGGGATCACCGCCTTCCTCAAGCACTAACACTTTCCAGTTAGGATTTTCTGTTAAACGACTTGGTACTACTGAACCTCCTGATCCCGCACCAATAACAACAAAATCATATTTATCCAAGCCATGTAAAATTGCTTGATCACCATAATCTGGAGGCCAAAATTCTGGAGGCGACAAAGCGCATTGCGCTGCTAGAACTGCCTGTATAAGCCTAAATGCAAAAGAGTCAAAAACTCCAACGCTGCGACCAGGGCACTGTGCATTGGATAATGTATCCAACATTTTTCCAAATGTTATTCACTCTATGCAACACTCGTTGGACTTGTGTTCAATTAGATTTCTGTTTTTATACTGCATTCCCAAAAATGGTTTTTATTTTTAGAACTAGAGAATTAAAACAAACGCTAGCATCTTATCGAGTCAATATTAAATGTTTGGTTTATTTTTTGAGATATTTATTGTACATCAAAATTTTTAAATAAAATATTTTTATTTCGCGTGATACACTTCTCCAGAAATAAAATCTATTATCTTGCTAAAATATGTACATATAACAAATTGCTCAAGATAATAGATACCCTATCAAGTACATATATTCTTCATATGTTCGAAACTTAACTGTATCTTAAAATCTTTCAATTTTTTATTCCAACAAAGGAGTTTTTTATTTTATATACTTAAATAGAATATTATTTTGTCTAATATTAATCAGAAACTCTGATATTAAAATTATTACTATCTTTTCCGAACTTTTCGTAAATTTTTTTACTTTATTTATAGTTCAATAAACTATATTTTTAACAAGAGAGTCTATAATAAATCGCAAATTTATATATATAAAACCGAATCCAACTATAAGTCACTTCTGTTAGCTTTAACTCGTTTTGAGAAGCAACAGGGCAAAATAGAATTTGAATGCGACCTATTCAAAAGCTGTTAAACAAACTTTTTAATCTTATTCAGATGTCGCTAGATATATACTAGATATATAAAAAAAATTAATTGATAGGTAGATTATAGAAAAATTACGGAGATGAAATTATACAGAGTTCTACGACTTTCAAT
>NW_024035053.1:0-4552 GCF_002237135.1 Teleopsis dalmanni | reverse complement strand
AATTCCTTGTGTGGAATTGTGCATTTGTTTGTAAACAATGCAATGCGCTTGGAAACAATTAGTGTATTTTTATATACACTGCGCATTTAAATATAGAACCACTTATTATTATATTAATTGTATGCATTGCCAATATAACTAACGCATATACATTACACCTCCTTTTTGGGAAAGAATAATGCCATAACGGGATTATTCTTACTTTCTTAAATAAAGTTTTAATTTTCAATAGTTTTATATAATTATATTTAGTTTAGTTATATTTATTTGTGTAATCACTACATTTATTTTAACTTATTCATTGTACAATTTTATTCTATTAGTATGTACTAATTGTTTCTTATTTTTATTGTTTCTTATTTCAATGTTTTCATTGTTTTCTATACTTTCTATTCTATAGGGACCCGTGTATTGACTATCTAGCTTATGACCTACTTCATTCCTAAGTAGTACTTTATCTCCTATTTTTAATTCTAATTGTTCACTATTTCTATCATAGAGCAACTTCTGTTTTAATTTAGACTTATCTAAAAGTGTTTTGGCTCTAGTGTGCGCTATTTCTAATCTATATTAAATTTCTTTACTATAGTCATTTACATTATATAATGGACTTATGTTACTAATTGTATTGAATTTATTGAAACCTTTAGAAATTTTTCCAAAAATAAGCTCGTATGGACAATATCCATGCACCACTGATGGTGTTGTATTGAAACAATATGTGAAGTATTTCAACCATATATCCCAGTCGTTTTTATCGACTGATATGTATGATATGTACATATTCATTAAATGTTCGGTGACTGCGTTCTACAGTTCCGAGTGTTTGATGGTGATGAGCTGTTGATGTTATATTTTTGATTTTTAAGTATTTGCATATATCCGTTATTAAAGAATTTTTGTACTCTGTACCCATGTCCGTAATGAACGTCTTCATTGGACCGTACAAAAGTATAAAATTTTCAAAAATTGCCTTAGCTACAGTATTTGCACTTTTATTTGGTATTGGTATAGTTACTAAGTATTTTGTTAAATCACATATAAGTGTGACAGCATACTCATTGCCATTCTCAGTTTTAGGTAATGAACCAATGGTATCTACCAATACTGTGTCAAAAGAGCCTGTTGGCGTATCAGTTATTGTCATTGGTATTTTTGTATGATTATGAATTTTAGATTTTTGACATTTCTGACATGATTTGACATATCTTGATATATCTTTGGTCATGTTTGGCCAATAGAAATGTCTTTTAATTTTTTGTAACGTTTTTGTTATTCCGCAGTGTCCACCTTCCACTGGGTCATCATGGTAATTTTTTAAAGTTTTTCTTATTTCTTCCTCTTTAACCAGTTTGGTCACCTTTGGCAGTAGCGCTACTGTTAAATTTTTCAATAATTTATTGCCCTTGGCCTTAAATTCATTTATTGAGACAAATTCGAAAATTTTCTCACTAGGTGCCATTTGTACTTTGTTGATGCGATGTTTGCAGGTTAATTTCTCTAACCTTGGGAATAATTGTCCTAAATCAATTTTCCCATTGACAAACAGATCATCAATTATTATTTTTTCAATAATTTTATTTCCACGTTTTAAATAACAGTGGTTAGAAGTCAATTTCAATTTTATTTTTTTTCTGACGTCAGTACTATTAATGACTTCGTATATATGGGGCTTTTCGTACTTTAATTGTTGGTCGAGGGTATTTATTTCTTTATTTTGTTTGGTGGTTGATCTAGTTCTCATTTTGAGAATCTTTATAGATTTTTCATTCATATCCTTAAAATCGTCTATCGTAATTCTCGATAGAGCATCAGCAATATAATTTTCTTTGCCTCTGAGATACTCCACTGTGAAATCGTATTCTTCGAGAACTAATCTCATTCGAGTTAGTTTTGAACTTGGGTTTTTCATTGAGAAAAGTTAGGTTAATGGGCGATGGTCGGTCTTAATTAAGAAATGTGTACCATATATATATGGTCTAAAATGTGTTATAGCCCAATGAATTGCAGTAAGTTCTTGTTCAATGGTTGACTTGTTACTTTCTCCTTGAGTAAAAGTCTTTGAAGCGTAGGAGACTGGAAGTTGTCTACCATCATGCTCTTGGCTGAGTACTGCACCACAAGCATGCTTGCTTGCATCAGTAGTGATACAGAATGGTTTTTTAAAATCTGGATACTGTAAAATAGTTGGATTCATAAGTTCATTTTTTAGATAATCAAACGCTTTTTGGTAATCTTGAGTCCATTGAAATGGAACTTTCTTTTTGGTTAATCTCGTTATGTGTCGAGAATAATCAGAAAAATTTTTTATGAATCTTCTATAATAGTTACAAAAAGCAACAAATCGTCTTGCTCCATCAGCATCAGTCGGTACTGGGTAGTCTCTGATTGCTGTGTATTTATTGTCATCCGGAAGGATGCCTTTGTTAGTGCATTTATGACCGAGATATGTAACCTCATGCATAAAAAATGTGCATTTGTCAGGATGTAGTTTAAGATTGTACTTCCGACATAGCTCAAAAACATCTGTCAAATTTTTAAACATATGCCTTTCAGAACATCCGAGTACAACTAATAAAAATGCTCATCATCCATATATAAAAATGCTTGAGATGGTGTTAAACCAGAAAACGCAAGAGTCATCATGCGTTGAAAAGAATTTGGAGCAATTTTCAATCCATATGGGAGTCGTTTAAAACGATAAGAGCCATTTTCTGTAGAGAAGGATGTAATATCTCTTGAAGATTCGTGTAGCTCTATTTGATGGAATCCAGACATTAGATCAAGGCATGAAAAATATTTAGCTCTTCCCAATTGATCAAGGATGTCTTCTATTCTTGGAAGAGAAAATTTGTCTGCAATCAATTTTTTATTTATTTGACGGTAGTCCACTACTAACCGCCATCTTTTCTCATTTGAACCGGGTAATGACTTTTTAGGTACTAATAACAAAGGACTATTGTAGTTTGACATTGATGGTTCTACTATGTCATCATCTACCAATTTCTTTGCTTGTTTTTCGACTTCTGCTTTGTGGGTATGTGGTATTCTATAGTTTTTTATGTAGCTTGGTGTTTTATCGCTTAACCTTAAACGCTGTTTGTAGAAATTATTTACAGAAATTTGTTCATTTTCTAAACCGAATATGTCACTGTAATTTGTACAAAGTGTTGTTAACTTGTCGCTAAATTTATTAGGAAAATTTTTGGATAATCTATTTATGATTTCTTTAGTTCTATGGTATGAAGTATCTTTTGGTTGTAATATATCATAATTTGATATTTTTTCAGTTTTTATATTTTTAGCTTTTAAAGCTGTGATTGAACTATTTGTGTTGAGTATCCTTATAAACGCATTATTACCTTGAACTATAGTGTTTGCAATAAACACACCAGGTTGTAATTCTTGGTTTGGCACCAATAAATCTTCCTGTTCTGCGCTGAGGTATACTCTCCTAATTACTTGAGATCTTGCTGGTAACATGATAAAATCATTGTCACAAGTGTTTTTAATTGGTATGGTAATATGCTGTGGAAAACATTTTGGTCGTAAAACGAGCCATTCTTTATTTTGCATGAAATCGAGTTTACAATTAAATTCTCTTAGAAAGTCCATGCCGATGATTCCATCGCATGGTATAGGAAAATCATCTTGTACTGCATAAAATTTATGTGTTACTAGAATATTTTCAATTCTAAGATCTAATTGTGTAAGACCCAATGATTTGATCGAACCTTGGCCTATACCGCTGAGGGTTGTTACCTCAAATTTATTTACTTCATATTTATCTACATTTGCGATTTTTAGTAGAGAGACGTCTGCTCCTGTATCTACTAATAGGGTTAGTAATTTATTAGTGGCATTGTTAAAAAAATTAACAAACACGCCCAGGTTAAGGTTTAAGCTATATATTGTGTTATGTTTTAATCTCTCAGAGGCTGGTTCAGGTTTTCCGAACCAATATTGTTTTGGTTAGTA
Source organism: Teleopsis dalmanni (assembly GCF_002237135.1). Taxonomy (NCBI): domain Eukaryota; kingdom Metazoa; phylum Arthropoda; class Insecta; order Diptera; family Diopsidae; genus Teleopsis; species Teleopsis dalmanni. The sequence continues at coordinate 574 of NW_024035053.1, read as the reverse complement.
CCATTATTAGTACTAGTTATTCTAACATTATGTTGGATCCTGCGGTTATTTCCGCGTCCTCGCTGATTTCCATATTGATTAGAGTTATTGTATTGTCTCTGCCTATTGTAAATATTATTTCGGTAGTATCCTCTACCTCTAAAATTTCCATTCACGCGATTGTTTTCGCGATAATTATTTGTATTTTGACGCTGTGTAAATAGAACAGTGTCTGTCCGGCCAGTAGCATCCGTGCAGCTTTCTACAAATTTTTGTACCGCATCGTTCAAATTATTGAATTGGCCTGACTTCATAATTAGTCTGACTTCAGGAAGTGTACAATTTTTAACCATTGCATCTACAGATGCCTTAGTTGAATATTGTATAGCTATTTTTGGTGGTATCCCATCCGAAATGTAAGCACCTTGAATTGCTTTAGTTAATTGCTCAACCTCTTTAGTATATTGGTTGGCAGTTTTGTTCCTCTGTTGGAGATTCATTAATTTAGCAGTTAAGACTGCAACCGATTCTCCTTTGATATTTGTTTTTAAAGTATTTATTATGGCTAATATCGAGTTTTCGGTGGTTATTATTT
>NW_024035052.1:0-4554 GCF_002237135.1 Teleopsis dalmanni | reverse complement strand
TCTTGCTTTCATAGGTTCGAACTAGTTAGAGCATTTGCAATCTACGTTTTGACTCTAATTTCAATTTTTATGTGCACTATTGACCTAATGTTATGGGTGAGAGTACTCACATACCTTAATTAACAGCAAATGCCAGGTTCAATTGAAAGATATGACGCTAGTTTTATACTGATTATTATTTTATATATTGTATGTAAAAAATAGGAGTTTAATAATTTCAGTATTCACACAAATCTATATATTTGTTATTTTCCGTTGTTCATCAATGCTAAACACATAATAGCATAAAATTTAAAATAGTATACAATGTACCTTATCTCTTCAAGATTTTAACTATAACCATTATGGTTAATAATATTTGTTTGGATCATCATCGCGGATGACACTTTCTAAATGTTTAATACACTGTGATATTCTTAAAAAATTTAATCCGCAAAACATTTTGCTTCAGCATAACGAGCTAGACGTCTCATAGTTGAGTTTACAATATTTTAGCATTAAGCATCAACCACCCTTCACAAATCTTTATCACGTTCACCATTACCAGTTATAAGACAATAATATTATCTCAAATAAGTATAGTAAATATATAAGTTTTTAACATATTTATAAATACTCGCATTTTCCCATAATTTCCAGCACAAATAATTTTGCCATAACTCCAAGCAATAGGTCTTCACATGAATAAACAATTCATTTAAGTAATAAGATATGGGTGCTATCTGTGTATAATTTCTCTCAATATCGTGCTGAAAAGTTCCAAATTACTTAATTTCTTTTAAAAAACGTAATAAGTCTTACATTCAAAATGCTATACTAGATATAAATTTCCCTACTAAATTAAATTCGTTTTAAATACGAAGTAACCGCCTTCATTTCACTCAAACGTGCAGTCAGTACTTCACTTAGCTATAATGTATGCTTTAAGATAATCAAAAGACAAAGTGTTAGCTCTGAGCAGTAAAAGCAGAAAAGAAAAAAAAACAAGAAACAACTAAAATGCCAGCTAAAAGCACTAAAAAATCGAAGCACAATTATTTGAAATATCTGTAGAAAATCTTCGTATAGATAGTTTTAATGCTAATAAGAGTATATAAGCGAATAATAAATAATTGTTTTAAAACACAACTGTTCATGTGAAGCAGATTTACCATGGCAAAGTCAAATTAAAAATTAATGAATTCTTAATATAAAATATATTGAACTGATCTATAGCTAAATGGTGTAGATCTAATGTTTTAGTGTTCTTGTTTAAGAACATCAAAGAGTTCAAATTAAAAGTGTGTAAATATATTTATTTTTTTATTTTTCCAAAATAAAATATGGATTTGTAAATAAGCAGTATTTTGTTTGTTTTTAAATTAGCTTCATTCGCTGTGCATTTCCAGATTCCCAAAATAAGAACTAAATCAGAAGTAAACAGTATTTCACTCGCTCTATTGTTCTTTGACTGTAATATATGTATTTTTAATTACATTTAAAAATAAGAAATGTTCATAACTTAAAATTTTGTTTATATTCACTAATTTTATTTTCGTATTTTTGCATAAATTAAAATCTTAAATAATCGCAATAATTAGATAATTATAATATTTGGTGTGAAGATGCTATTTACTGCCAAAATACGCATAGTGTATTCTTCTGGGCGATAGTATACTTATAGTTCTAGTACAATAATGTCCATTTAGACTTTAAAATGTTGACGTCTTACAAGAATCAAGAAATTACTGAAATTAACTAATTTAAGACTCCTATTAATAGTATGTATATGCTTTGAAATATAGTAAACCATAGAGGTATTGATATATTAGTATTTAGTAAACTTTTATGTATTCTCATGCTTTTTTAATTTTATAATACTTAAAAATTTTTCGAGTAACGAGTTCCGTAACTACAAATATCCGTAATGATAAAGAATAGGTTTTCATTTTTAGCATTGAAAATGTTTATATAGTATAGAGATTTTAGGCAGACATTATTTCTGAAATTATTTTTCTGTTTTTTAATAATGTTAACTGGCACTTATGATACATAATATTGTTCCAGTTTTTTAATACTATTAGCTGGTATTTTTCAAATGTATTTTGTTGTGTTTATTTAATGTAGTTACCTAGCAGTTTGGCTTTTGTTTATACCTATATGTGTACACCGATTGCTAAGTTGAGTACTGACTGCATGTTTGAATTAATTGAAGGAGTTTATTTTGTTACTTCAATTAAATTTATAAGCCGATTTTGTTATTTTAAGAATTAATTAAAAATTTATTATTATCATTACAGATGTATAGTCTCTTGTTTTGTTTTTACTACGTTTTCTTCTCGTAGTTTTGTATTCCATATTTTTAGAGCAGTTAGTTAGCGTTTTATTTAAAATTTTTAATATTTAACTTAATTACTTTAGTAAATGAAATAGATTTTTTTACCAAATAGAACCTTTATATGTTAAGCTTTATTCCAACACTAAGATATACTCTAAGATATATATTATTAGTGGACTCCTGTAGTAATAATAAAAACATGAATTAATTGTCAATGCATATTACGTGCGATCAGAGAAACCGGATGCATTTTCCGGATGCATGGCACAGGAAGACGACTATAGAATTTATAAAAATGAACAAAATTGATACTCAATATCTCAAGTAGATAATAACTTTCCCAAACTATCAAATGAAACCTAATTCACATTATGTTATTAAATTGCGGTTTATGGTTATTAAAGTATTTTGTTTGGTATAAACTTAAAAAGGTATTAACACGTGAAGTAGGGTAGCACAAACTTCATCCCCATTGCCCATTAGGGCAATAAAATCGAAGAAACTGAGATTTAATATCAATTCATTGATAATAACCCTCTTTGCATTCGTTCGCATTGAAGTAGCAAAAAAATTGCCTGATTGGTATTGGATTACATTTTAAACGGAAGTATATCACTATTAGCACCATTTGTACATACCCCATACTCTGCTCATCGTTATGTTTGCATTATTGTTAGGAACTTAAAGGACATATAAGAATAATTCAAATCTCTTTAAGAAGCGTGTGTTTAAAGAGTTGCTTAGTGATGTATTCGCAAGTAATTACTTTAACACTGTCACATTGTAGCGACTCAGTTGCTTCCTCGCACTTGCTCGTTCGCCACTCATGGGACATCAGAATTAAATTTAATGCAATTTGCTGAAATTGCATTAAAGCGGATGGCACACGTTTCGGATTACATTTCGCAATACCAACAGAAATATTGCGGTGCGGTCTCATAGTAATAAAATGTTTATGATATCTACATACTTTATATGTTTAGGAAAATTGTTTTATACACTTGTACATATGTGTGCTGGCCATGTATTCAATGAAACATTCGTGTCCATTACTTGCACTGGACTTCATGTATTAGATTTCATCACATTTGAGATGTGTGCCAATAGAAAAAGCCGAGATCCCTTTTAGTGACATCCTTGAATAAACATTGCACGAAAAATCTTGTGATTTTTTGATGGTTTAATGATGCAACCATGTCACGCGAGTAAAGAGATGCGGAACAATTCATTTATAGTCTGTTTTTATGGTTTTTATCTTGGTGCTCCTAATAAATGTTAATTGATTCTGAATTATCAAGGCTGAGAACTAAGCAATTAAATAATACTTTCAATGAAGTTTTGAATTTCATAATAATGGGATTATAAGTTGAAAAATATTTTTATCATTTGTATAAAAATGTTGAAAGAGTTCTATATATAGCATCTTTATGTTTCTGAACAAACAAGAATATATGCAGAACTTTAGTATATCGTTGATGGCATGTAAATTATGCTTGAAATCCAATTCTCTGACCGCTTTGATGATAAGTGAGACAAATTTATATGCATGAATAAATTGCATAAAATTATTTTATAATTATATGGTATTTATATTCTTTTATTGTGTATAAATAAGTAGTTAGCACTTATAGGTAGCTAGCAAATTTCTACTCTCAGCAGTGTATTCCGTCTCTATTAACGCTTTAAAAGATAATTTTATATCTTAAATTCAGTATTCGGTTAACAGGATCGGAATATTTTTTTGAACTTATAATTGAATAGGTTGATTATAATCGTTGCTGTTAGTATTCTATGGGCTTCGTTAAAATTCGACTTCCTTAAATTGTGCTTCTGAGTATTTATCTTCACATCATGTCGATTTCTTCGATACAAAAGTCATACTTCTCAATTTAGTAATAGACCAATTGATAATAGTAACGTTACAATTAGAAAATGATATTATATTCATTAAAACCAAAAAGAATGCTAAGTATATATTAAAGAAGTTGACTGTTCAAAAAAAAAAAAAAATTATTAAAGTTTCACAACGTTTATGTTAAGTATTTATAAAATCAAACTATATACATGTTTGTTACCACATGGCCACTTCCACTTAAACTTCATTAAAAATTATATTTTATGTTATAAAATATCTGGAATATCTAGAGATGATACTGTTAAAGAAATGATCTATCTCTAATCCCTCTTCGATACGCCACTGCCTTGTAATTTGAAATCATTATTCAATCAGATCTGTT
>NW_024035051.1:0-4557 GCF_002237135.1 Teleopsis dalmanni | reverse complement strand
AACTGTTTCTTTTAGTTGTTAAAAAATCTGTTAATAGGTGATGTTTTTTTGGTTTTTTAAGTTGTTTATACAATTCTTCATATCCATCTATACAACAGTTAAGATTGCGTGTAAATTGTAATGCACGCTTCATGTCAGAATCATAAATTAAAAAATGTTGCTCCATACTTTTTGCAAATTTTAAGCCCTAGTTTAATTCACGAAACAGAAGTATTTTGTATTTAATTTTGAACCGTGTTATTTCAAAATCGTGTAAGAAAAAGACCGTGTAAAAAGAGAGTTGGGTGTACCATATAGTAAAAGTGCAACATAAATATTAGTTAAACCAAATGCTTGACTAACGTAGTTCGGCTTCGATAGGTCACAACTCCACAAAACTGTGCTCGTTCACTTCTAATCACACATTCGTAATCAAAATTATGGGGAAATTAATTAAATAAATAAAACGTGGTGAAATTAAAATTAAAAGTATTATTAACTGGCGAACGAACTAAAAAACCTAGTAATATTTAAAAAAAAATTAATGAAACTCAAAACCAACATGTAAAGAACAATTATTTGCTTTGTACAAATTCTTTTTTTTTGTGATTTTAAAGTGTGTTTAATGTGTGTATAATGTGTGCCATCAGATTTTTTAGTAGTGTATACAACAATATTATTCCTCAAGGGATTGTAAGGATGGAAATTTTTATTAATTTTCAACCTACATACAACCAGTATAAAGTGGATATCTGCAATAAAAAAGAACTGATTAATCTTTTATTGTTATTATTAAAAGTAAATAACTTACCATAAACCCACCCCCGCATGCATGTAACTGCACCACATGAATAAACCTAAGATTACATCGAAAATGCAAGGAATATAAAATATATTTAAACAAATAAATAACACCTCACCTTATTTATTTATTATTTATATAAAGAGGTTTTCGAACAGAAGTGAAACAACAACAAAAATTTATTTTTTAAATTATTTTAATAAATTGAATTTTTGGCTGACCATACAGCTGTTTCGAGTATTGCCAAATACCCTTCATCAGTGGTCTTGGAAATAATTCTGTATTTAATTATTCGTAAATAATTATTTTTGAGACTGCAAGTACCAGGAATCGAACTCGGGTCCTGCCAAAATGTGAAGCTCAGAATCAGCGCACCTTAACCAACTGATCCAAAGCCGTACTTGACTTTTTTGTTCGCATATTTTTGCTGGCGTTTTGTTATTAACAATTTTACTTGCTGTATTTATATATTAGAACGAAATCATAAACCAGCTGTAGAATAATTGAATTAATTAATTAATTATATTTTTTTTTATTTTTTAATTGTTAAATCTCAAAACTATTCTATTCGTAGAGGCATTATTTGTTGCATGATTTGTTCTTTCTTATGTATAGAACCTAATCTAGGAACGTAATGCTGAGAAAGTCATGCTAATGTTACTCCACTAGTCGCACGGGCGAGAACCAATATTTATTGGCGAGAACCATATTTTTGTGAATAAGTTGTAATTTAACGTCAAATTTTCCAGACGAAAGTGACTATTATATTATTATTATTATACTATTATTATTATTTATATTAATAATTTTTATATTTTTAATATTTATTAATATATATTTTAATTTTAATTAATATAAATATTAAGCAATGACTATAATTAATTAAAACTATAATTAATTTAATTTTTCTTGTTTTGAATTATTTAATTTAATTTGTAATTTTTTTAAAATTGGTAGCAAAAATAAAAGATAAATTTTAATTTTTTGCAAAATTTGCAAAGTGAATTAATCATTTGCAGTTTTTTTTGTAAAGTTTTGCAGTTTACTTTTGCAAAGCGCAAAGTAAAAAGTGTTGGTGCAACAGAAAGTGCAAAGAAACCAGTTTTTTGTCAAATATTTCACTTTTCTTTTCATACTTTACTTTTCATTGAAAAGTACATTGGTGCAACCATTAAGTAAAAATATTATAGAGTCACAATGACTCAATTTTTAAATTTTCAGCAACAGGCACGGGAGGGCGGAATGAAGATATTTCTTCTTTCTGCGCTGCTGCTAGATCGGTCGCGCTTATGCTTGTTCTTTCTTAAAATTTTACTATTGATGAATGAAGGACAAAAATCAAAACAAAAAACAGATTTGCTTGTTACGAATGCAGACCGTACAAAAAAAGAGTCAAATTAGTTTTTGGTGTAATTATTTGTTTTTGCAATTAATGCTTGGCACCAGCAAGCAGCACGTAAAATTGCATGCATTTAATATCACTTCATAATGCAAATAAGACAAACATTCCTACTTGTTTGGAAGTTTACTGATCTACATATATATATGTATGTGTATAAATGTATTTTTATAAACATATGTACTTTTATTTGGAAGAATATGAATATTTTTTGATCTTATTTTAGGAACATTTGAAGCAAATGCAACCAATTTCAATTTTTGTTTTAATCAGGTATAATAACAGTTATATGTATGTTATATTAGTATTAGCTAAAATAAGATAATTGTATGTAATTGACCATGTGTGAGTTCGAGTAATTGAAAGTAAATTGAGGAAAATAGTAAATTATGTCCGTATGGCAGCGAATGTTGGTATTTACTAGAATTTCGAGTAGGGTAAATTAGGTAAATTAGGTATTACCATTGGTAACTTTTTATAAGATGTATAATAAAAAAATAAATAAATTTGAAAACTTTTAACATAAGTGCAGTGCAAAAAAACCCTAGGAAATTTCAGTTTACTTAACCATAATTTACCGAGTTGGTTTATTGGGGCCTGCAGACTTCATCGAATTGAATTGCTGGGCTTTATTCTGCTTATATTACTTCGTAAGCAATTCCTTTGTATGGTAGAGAAAGTGAAATCGACTAAGGCATAAATTGTTATATGACCTTATATTATAAATTTGCCCTAATACAGGCTTAATATCATTTATTTATAATTTATTTATTACCATAACTACTTACTTTATTTATTTATTTTGTTCAAAATACATAGCTTAAGTGAATTAATTTTAAGATAGTTATTAATAAACATGTGTTAATAAATATGTATAAAAACGTAAATATTAATATTCATTACGTAGAAACTTTCGCTATTTTTCATGGTTATTCACGGGATATTGATCAATTTATAATTTTTTGTGTTAATACACATTAATATTTTAAACAAAGCAATTTATACATATAAACAATAAAAAATAATGTATCATATATATATCTAATAACGGCAAGAACTAACAAATGTGTTCTCTTATTGGTGGTGGTATTCCTCTATTCCTGAGCGTTGTGTGTTGTCGTTTTGTCATTGGGCCTTGTTGTGGTAGGATTTTAGGCAGGTTTAGGAGTATTTTCGGAAAATCTTCTGCAGGTTGTTTTCTTTCTTCTTTTTTAGCATTCTATTTTCCAATTATTTATGTCTGATAATATATATCTTTATCATTTATATGCAAAAAATCTTTTTGTCGAAAATACTAATGTATATTAATATAAAAAACTAAAGTTCTTCAAATTCTTGAGGACGATTAAAAACTATAGTCGAAATAGAGAACAAATAATAAAAAAAAACTTTGAAATAGTAAAAAAAATCTCTTTTCTATATTATTTTTTTTAAACAAAATTTCTTCGTTAACATGGACTAGGCCTTCTGGGGATACCATGTAAAAAAAACGCGCGATGCATTATACCTCAAAGGTGGTCTGGAAATTAGTACGCAACTAGTAACATGAAAATTGTCACTTCTATTTAATTAACGATAACCTTTCGTGTATGTCGATCTAGTAACTATAAATGATTATGCAGTTATTTAAATAAATCTCCATTTCTCGGCAATTATTCGCTTGCAAAAGCTAATAGTCGATACACTTGTACCCCTTGTACTGATGTTCCGTTTATACTTATTCAGTATCTTTTAAGTGCATATACATATATGTAAAATAGCGTTAACTATTCAAACTGCCATATAAACTGAAGGTTTAATCTTAAATGGATTTCTATATAATTTTATTGTAATACATTTGGCAAAGCTAAATCATACTATTTTTAAAAAATGTTTTACGAATTATTGGTAATTATTTTATATACATATGTGTTCTTATGATTGTATTACTTCCTAAGATTTAATATAAATATTATGTAAATGCGATAAAATTGAAAATCCATACTTAATAACAATTAATTACGAAAACAATTATAACTCTTTCTTCAAATGCCATCATAATGAAAAATTGTTTCAATGCTGCAAATAAAATTTTGATATCTCTTGCCCCCGAAATTACATACAAAAATATCAATGTCCATATGTTCATATTTAAACACAAAGCAAGTAGGCATGAATGAATATAAAATAGAGAATAATTCTTTTTACTACTTACATTATAATTTAAGAAAGCAATAACAACACCTCAAAGAGCAAAAGGAGAAAAAAACACAAAAAAGAAATATAAAAATTTCTTGAACCTATGAAGCAGAGAATATTGCAAAATCTTCTTTGGTATGAAGCAAAAACGACTGAAGCGACGTCGGCAGAGATTTGAGTGATTTGGGTACCCAGTAGT
>NW_024035050.1:0-4558 GCF_002237135.1 Teleopsis dalmanni | reverse complement strand
TCAGAAAATTACCATGAAAAGATGGACACAACATTCAGAGAATAGTTTAATCGAGTTATATGGATTTACAGATGCATCAGAAACAGGATATGCTGCAGTTGTATACACAAAGATTATCAATGCAGAAAGGGCTACAATATCCCTAATAGCATCAAAAACCAAAGTTGTGCCTATTAAGCAGGTGTCATTAGCCCGATTGGAGTTATGTGCAGCTGTGCTATTAACAAAGTTAATTAATTACATTCAGAAGAATAACAAGATTCCATATAGTAAAATTATTGCATGGTCAGATTCAAAAATTGTATTAAATTGGCTAAAGCAATACCCAAACATATGGACTACGTTTGTAGCAAACAGAGTATCGTATATTCAGGATACGTTTAAGAGACAATTTAGATTTGTTCCAGGAAAAGATAATCCAGCAGATATTCCATCAAGGGAAGTATATGGTGACAATCTTATTTCAAATACATTATGGTGGCATGGTTCAAATTGGCTAATAAAAAATGAAGAAAATTGGCCAGAAAATGATGAAGTAATAGATTTGAATCTTATTCCAGAAACCAGAAAAACTGCAATATGTACCGTCGTGAACGTTACCAACGATGAAAAATTTATTAATCGATTTTCCTCTAAACAAACTTCTTCGAGTGACAGCTTACTGTCTTAGATTCGTTTATAATTGCGTTAACCTACATTCGAAACGCACAACTGGGCACATTAAAATTTTAACAACGTGTGGTCACCTAACATATGTGTGACAGCGAATGTCAAAAGCGAGTGAACGAGAGTAACGTAAGTTCGTTGAATAGCGTCAGTTGGATAGCGTCGTGATTAAATATTTTGTTCAGTTAAATAAAGTATATTAACGTTATGTTATTAAATATTTTGTTCAGTTAAATAAAGTATATTAAAGTTATGTTATTAAATATTTTGTTCAGTTAAATAAAGTAAATTAAAGTTATTTAAATAAAGTCTATTAAAGTTATGTACTTAACTCAAAAACCAAATTTAAAGTTTAGAAGTGGGATAGATGCCCTAAAGGGGAGTAATTAAAACGTAAGTTTGAATATTTGGCGCAGAAAAATAAAAAAAACACGAACACAGATATATACGTAATGATGGTGACCATCGAGTCACTGACGAAGGAACAGTTGAAGGACTTCTTACAACAGCAAGAGTTATCAACTACAGGCAATAAGGCGGAATTAGTTGCACGATTAACTGAACACGTGAAGTCAAGCGGCGTAGTTTTGCAATTTACTAACGATAATGAGGAATTGCGGGGTGAAAACGAAGAATTGAGAAAACAAATTAGCGAACTGCGGCTAATGGTGCAACAGGTAGTAATTAACCAGAATAACGTTAGAAACAATCAAAACAGTACTTCAGAAATGCCTAGTAAGAACCGTAACGCGCATTCTATACGAGAAATCGCAGAAGTCTTGCCCGAATTCGACCCAACGAACGAAGATTCTATTACGGCTAAGCAATTTGTCGAACGTGTTGAAGCTGTTATGTCTGTATATGCGTGGCCCGAAAAAAGTGTGCTTCTTGCAGTGTATAGCCGTTTGAAGGGTGTAGCGCGCATGTGGGTGGACGCATCACCAAGAATGCATGCTACTTGGAAGGAGTTCTCAAATGAGCTTGTCATCGAGTTCGGTTGCGAACACGATGAAGCGGATATACATTACAATATGTCGCGCGTTGCTCGAAGGCAAAACGAAATAATAACTGAGTTCATTTTTCGTGTCTCTGCGCTAGGACGACGTCACAATCTTAGTGAGATGGCTATCACGAAATACGTCCAAGAAGGATTAAAACATCGAGAACTACAAATGGCGATTGCTCCGCAAAAATTCGTATCTATTAAAGAAATGCGTGAAACATGCGAGAACTTTTTTCAAAATTGCATTGAGATAAACGAAAAGCCTTTTCATAATGCGAACAAAGAATACAATCGTTCAGTAAAGCAAAGAATGTTATGTGTTACAATTGTGGTGAGTCAGGGCACTTGTCAGTAAATTGTGCAAGACCCCCAAAACGTTCTCGTTGTATAGATTGTAATAAGGTGCACCCCAAAAATGAACAGCAAAATTGCGGAAAACCATCCGCTTTCGTGCGAAAAACAAGTATTATCGACAATAAATTTCTTAAGAAAATAACGATTGATGGCAAGCAAGGCATTGCATTTATGGATACTAAAAGCGAATGTAATATGGTCCGGGAAACATTTGCCAACGATATTGGTGGTACGCGCAGCAAAAACCCATTTATCATCGGTGGATTCGGTGGTGGTATAGAACGATCTGAGATACAAATTGAGACGGATTTGAAAATCGATGAGGTTGAAAAACTGTTGACGTTGCACGTCTTCAAAGATTGTGTGTTGAATTACGATCTATTGCTCGGGGACGAAATATTTAATAGCGAAAATATACGCGCCGTATATGACAACGGACAGTTCAAATTCGCAGACAAAGTAAAAACGACGTGTAAAATTAATAAACTTAGTCCAATAACGGAAGATGACGTGTGTATGGACACTGTAAATGCAGATTCTAAGGGAAAGCTGTTAGAGGTGATGAATGAATTCCGAGAATGTTTCGCTACAGGTATGGATGGAATCGGCAAAACTAGTGTAGTCGAAATGAAAATTGAGTTAATGACCAACGAGGTGATCGCACAAGTCCCGTATAGAGTTCCGGAACGGAAAAAAGAAATCGTTGCGAAGAAAACTCAAGAGTTGTTCGACAATGATATTATAGCTCCGTCTGAATCAGTTATGCGAGTCCAATGTTGCTTGTGAAGAAAAAGAATGGCGAACATCGACTTTACGTGGACTACCTTCGGATTAATCAATTCACTCGAAAAGAATGCTACCCAATGCCCAATATCGAAGAAAGTTTACAAGAAGCAACGAAGTATCGAATCTACATATCGTTAGATCTTAACTGTGGTTATTATCAAATTCCTACAGAACGTAACAGTCGTAAATATACTGCAGTTGTGGTTCCTGATGGTCTGTATGAGTTTAAACGGATGCCGTTCGGGCTGAAGAACGCACCAGTCCTGTTTCTACAATTGATGGCGAAAATTAAAACGCGCTTGGAACTCAGCGATATGATTAATTACATGAACGATATGCTTGTCGGCGGCAACGATGAAGAAGAACTTTTCGGAAAGTTTCAACTAATTTTAGGTGTAATAAAAGAATTTAATTTAACATTGAATTTAAAAAAATGCGAATTTCTGAAAGATACTATCCAATTCTTGGGACATCAGTTGGGACCCAACAGGGTAACGCCGCGTGAAATCAAGACCGAAGCTATACCAAATTTGAACATGCCTACAACGCAAACAGAGGTGCGGCGCTATTTAGGGTTAACGGGATATTTCCGTACGTTTATACCAGGCTACGCAATTATATCCGAACCGTTGCGACAATTACTTAAGAAAAACGCCGTCTTTAAATGGACAGATCAACAAACCAACGCCTTTGTGAGTCTAAATGAAGCACTAACAACCGGACCAGTATTAACAGGCTACCAAGTGGAAGCTGACCATCAAGTGCGTACAGACGCGAGTGCCATCGGACTCGCAGGTGTTTTACTCCAAAATGACAACGGAGATTGGAAGCCGGTAGCGTACTTTAGTTGATCTACCACATCGCTGGAAAGGAAATATCACAGTTACGAATTAGAAACGCTTGCAGTTGTCGAATCTGTGGACCGCTTTAAATATTACATCTATGGAAAGTCGTTTACGGTCATTACCGATTGCAATGCTGTAAAATTGGCCATGCAAAAGCGAGAAATGATATCTTGTATAGCCAGATGATGGCTTCGTATCTAAGACTATGACCTCATCATCGAACATCGAAGCGAGCAACGAATGGCGCACATCGACGCACTAAGTCGTATGCCTAACGAAGACGGTTGCGATCTTGAGGAAGCGACTTTGCGAGTCTGGAAGGCGGAAATAACTGAGGCAGATTGGCTTTACAGTATGCAATTACAAGATAGCAAACTTCAACAAGTCGTAATGAAAATTGAGGAGAAGGATTCAGACATTATTAACGACTATAAAATGATTAACGGACGACTGTACAAACGGTATAAAAACCAACAGCTCTTCGTAATACCAAAGGCTTTGCGATGGAAGGTGACACATGATGCACATGTTAAAACAGGACACTTAAGCCTTGACCGAAAGATTGAATACTTACTACGTTCTATGTGGTTCGCTCGAATGCGAAACTTTGTCAAATCTTTTGTGAAAGCGTGCATTGATTGCGTCTTCACTAAGCGTTGAGGAGGTAAAAAGGACGGTGAGTTACATTGCGACAAAATGGAGCTTATTCCGTTCAAAACAATACACATTGACCACCTGGGACCTTTTCCCCGAAGCCGAAAGTTAAACGAGTATGTCCAGGTTGTTGTGGACAGTTTCACAAAATTTGTCATCGTCAGACCAGTGAAAAGTACGAACACTAAACAAGTCATCGCCATTCTGAATGAAGTTACCAGTTACGTTGGAACCCCTGAAAATATAATAA
>NW_024035049.1:0-4558 GCF_002237135.1 Teleopsis dalmanni | reverse complement strand
AAACTCCAAGTTATCATTATTTCACAAGTTCAAAATAACTGACAGAATTAAAATCTTAATTCTACTTTACTGTCAACTGTCATCTTGGCAGAGTTGCCAACACCTCCCCTTTTGAGATTAAATCTCCAATGCGGTGATTCTAGGGTCTATAACGGTCAATAGGATGTCTAGTACGCCTTGGTCGGGTATACGGAACAACTGCCTCATTGTGCTTCTCAGTTTGAGGGATTGCAATCTCGGTTACTTTGTTGAAAGATTGATTTGGAGTCGAAACCATGTTGTTGTTAGTTATTTCGACCACATCTTTAGGTGTTGTTTCGTAGAGGCCAAATGCATCAACTAAACACTTTTCGTTGGCGATATCTTCGGAAGCACATATTTCTAAAGATAACTCATTTTCTTGATCTTTACGGTCACGAATTTGATTGGCATGTGCACGAATAAGTTTGCCATTTTGTAAGCGAACATTATAAATGACGTTACCTATGCGTTCGATTATTTTACCTTTTGTCCATTCAAAGTGTTTGTTTTTGAATATATTGACATAAACGAGCTCTTGTTTTTCGTAAAACTTTGGCTTTGCACCGTGCCTTTTGTCAAATTGCGCTTTCATTTTGAGTTGTGTATCGCACTTCTTTTTAAACTTGGCATTTGGCGTTGGTTTAATTAAGTCAAGTTTAATACGGATATTTCTTTTTAGTAAAACTTCAGCTGGCGATTTACTGTCCTCATTTTGCTTATTCGGAGTTGATCGGTAAACTTGTAGAAATGTTTGAAGATTTTCAGCAGTTACCCCCTTCCCATTTAACTTTTTGAGTGCTCGTTTTAAAGTATCCACAAACCTTTCGGCTTGTCCATTTGACATGGGATAGTACGGACTGCTTCGTATATGACTAATGCCGTTTTCCGCTAAAAACTGTTGAAATTGGTGACTCACAAATTGAGTACCATTGTCTGAAACTATTGTCTTCGGTAACCCAAATCTAGCGAAAATTTCTTTCAAGCTGGAAATTGTTTGAGTTGCTGTTATAGATTTTGTTTGTATAATTTCTGGCCATTTTGAGAACGCATCGATTACGACCAAATAGTAGTATGAATCTATTGGTCCTGCATAATCAATATGGAGCCGTTCCCAAGAATCAGAAGGTTTTGGCCAAGGATGTAAAGTTGTTTTTGTGGGCATTTTAGCTGCTGCGGCACAATTTGAACAACTTTTCACCATTGCTTCAATATCGTGATCGATATTTGACCAATAAACGTAGTTCCGCGCGATGGCTTTAGTACGACCTATGCCTTGATGACCTCGGTGAATTTCTTTAAGAATGCGCTTTCGGAAAATTTGAGGTATAATAATGCGTTGTCCGAACATTAAACATCCGTCAACTATACATATGTCGTTTTTTCGGTTAAAGTAAGCTTTTAACTCACTGTTGTTGCAGTTTTATGGCCATCCTTCAGTTACATATTCGAGAATTTTAGCTAAAACCTTGTCCTTAGCTGTTTCGTAAGTAATCATTTTGCTGGTAAGCGGCAGCTTATCAAGTGAGTTATGTAAAATTTGTTTACTTTCAATTTCAAACTCTACTGCAGCGATGACATAGTCTTCTGAAGGATTGATTGTGTTATGTATGAGTCGTGATAAAACGTCTGCATACCCAAAACTGTTAGTTGAAATAAACTTTAATTCGAAGTCGTATGCAATCAGTTTAATTGCCCAACGTTGAAGTCTATTTGCTTGATACACCTTAATTCCCGTTTTATCACCAAATATAGCTAGAAGAGGCTTATGATCTGTTTGAAGTTTGAATCTTCTCCCAAAAACCATTCTGTGAAATTTCGTAACCGCGAAAATAAGCGCAAGAGCTTCTTTTTCTATTTGGCTATATTGTTTTTCTGTGGGCGTTAGTGATCTGGACGCATGACATATTACTTTCATTGAACCGTCGTCAGCTTCATGAAAAATGCAAGCTCCGAGCCCATAGTTAGATGCATCTGCAGCGACTACTATGTTTTTTAGTGGATCGTAATGCGCTAATAATAACTCTGATGACAAAATTTGCTTGAAACCATCCAAACAGCGTTGATGAAGTTCCGTCCATTGCCACTGCTTGTTGTTTTGAAGTAGTTCGCCTAATGGTCCTCGGTATTTGCGCATGTGATTTATGAATTTTCCATAAAAATTGATAGCACCTAAGAGTGATCTAAGTTCGGATTGATTGGTTGGAGCAGGCATTGTCTTGATTGCTTCAATGTTTTTTGGATCTGGGCGAATGCCGTCTTTACTGACAATATATCCCAAGTAAGCAATTTCAGGAACTGAAAAATTGCATTTTGCGATCTTGAGTTTAAACCCGTATTGATAAATACGTTGTAGAACTTCATGTAAGTTGTTGTCATGCTCTTGTTGGTTTCTACCTGAGACAAAGATATCGTCAATGTAAGCTGCTGCGCAATCTAAACCCGCAAGCATTTTATCCATAATTTGTTGGAAAATTGCCGGAAAAGTTTTGACGCCAAAAACCATACGCTTGTATTTGAATAAACCTAGATGCGTGTTTATTGTGAGAAGTTCTTGCGATTTGCTATCAACTTCGATTTGGAGAAAAGCGTCCGAAAGGTCTATATGACTAAAAACTGTTGCATTGCTAATTTTTGCAAAAATATCCTCTGGAAGCGGTAGTGGATACTTGTAAGATTCAAGCGCGTCGTTAAGACCAGTTGAGAAATCAGCGCAAATACGAATGCTACCATTTGGCTTTTTGATAACTACGATTGGTGCGGCCCAGTCAGAGTAATTGATGGGTGCGATAATGTCGAGATCTTGAAGTCGCTTAATTTCTTCTTCAACCAAATGTTGAACTGCGTATGCTACCGGGCGTTTAGGTCGAAAAACAGGTTGACAGTTTGGTTTAATAATTAAATGTGCCTTAGTTTTATTACAAAGACCCATAGCATTATCGAAAAGTTCTGGAAATAATTTTTCCGGAAGAAATTTGCAATTTGACGACTTTATTGAAACATTACTTGCCTGTTTTGTTGTTGAAATTTGGCTGCAAATAGCATTAAGCGTCATATCGCTAAGTTGAAAAGCAGTTATCCAGTCCAATCCGAATACGTTCAAATCGATCGTTGTAACGAAGTACGTAAGTGTTCTAATTGTGTCTTTTAACTGCACATCACATGTAAATTTTGCGTACAATGGTAAGTTTCCAGTTGCACTTTTAGCAGATTCTGGTTGTACTTCCATTGTATTTAAAATATTTAATTTGTCGAAATTAAATTTTGAAATGATAGTTATGTCCGATGCAGTATCAAATTGCAATTTGATTCGCACATTGTTGATTTTAACGTGGACATATTTACGCTGTGAAGCTGTGATGCTGTTCGTTGTGTATATACTGTTGGATCGTGGCTGTGAAAATGTTTTTGCTTTACCATTGGTATTATTTTTGTTGTTGCTATTGCATTTTGATTTTGATAAATTTTTCGCTTTGCAATAACCTTTCTTATGGCCTATGTTGTGACAGTCTTCGCATTTATAATTTTTGTATGGGCAGTCACGCACATAATGCATTGCTCCACAAAACCAGCATGGTGTTTTCGGTTTGTGATTGTTCTTAAGCTTATTTGTTTGTACTCGATTCACCTGATTTTCGCGTGATTTATTTTCTACCAGCGCTGTGTCGGATTTTAAATTAATAATACGCTGACACTCGTTTGTAAGTTTTTCCAAGTTGATGGTATCAGCTTCTGTGTCCAGTTTGGTCAATATTCGGGTTCTTATTTCGAAGTCTGCTTCCGATTTCAGCCCCAATACGAACATTAAACATTTGAACTGGTCCAGTGACAGGCTATTCAATTTAAAATTTTCACATTGTTTATTAACCTCGGCTGCGTACGTAGTATAGTCGGTATCTGGTGGTTTGGTTAACTGTAAGCAGCTATAGCGTAAGCTGAATTGTGACTTTTGGAGTCCAAACAGTTGTTTTAATTTCTCCACTGTTGTAGTGAAATTATATTCACGTGGATGCTTAGGCAAAATAAAGTCCATATATTTATTATGCACAGTTGTACTGAGTTTTCTTAATAGAAGCCTGACCTTCGCTGCGTCATCAAGTTTGCTACCATCTACTAAAAACAAATCTTCATACCTCGTATACCACGTTTCAAATGTTAAGTTATTTTCTGGATCATACACAAATTCCGTTAGACTCGATGCTAAAATCTCCATTGTTTGCTCCGGATTTTCTGTTTTCGGAACTGCTTTCATTTGCAAACACTCTTTGAAAAGTTCACGCATTGCTTCGGTGTCTTTCGCACGTTGGTTTTGCATTTCTTGGAAAAATAACTTGAATTCTTGTGGATTCATTTTTTTTTTGTGTACATATACTTTTCAATGTAATTCCAAAAAAAAATATCCTCGTCGCCACTGTTATATCTGTATAATTTAGATATTTATTTATTCAAAAAACTCCAAGTTATTATTATTTCACCAGTTCCCAAAATAACTGACAGAATTAAAATCTTAATTCTACTTTACTGTCAACTGTCATCTTGG
>NW_024035048.1:0-4558 GCF_002237135.1 Teleopsis dalmanni | reverse complement strand
AATAGTGAAATAAAACATGAAATCGACACAGAATTTTATTTTTAAATAATTAATTTTATTAATAATTTTAATAGTAGTTTTACAAATCTTTCCATAAATTTAATAACTGTTACTTTAAATATTTTTTATACTTCACAATTTTAAACATAAATTTTAATAACTCTTATTTCATAATTTTTAAGTAAAATTTTAGATAACTTTTATTTTCAATAAATTTTAAGTAAATTTTTTAATAACTTTTATTTTCATAAATTTTAAGTAAATTTTTTAATAACTTTTATTTTCATAAATTTTAAGTAAATTTTTTAATAACTTTTATTTTCATAAATTTTAAGTAAATTTTTTAATAACTTTATTTTTCAATCTTTTCACTAATTTTTGAATAACTTTTAATTTTATAAAATTTTAAAAAAATAACTTTGAAACCGATAGAGAAGATTGTAATCTTTAACAACTCTCAATTTACGGAAACCGATTTTGAGTCAATTGTAATCCTGAACAAAAACTGAATTTAACATAAGTGATCCTGGGTTTTATACCCCCAATAACAGTGTCAAAAATCAAGCTCTCAACTCTGTTAAGTTGAAGCTTTTGATTTTGTATGGACGAGAGCTTAAAGTTTTGTTCTAACAGAACTTTAGCATAAAGTTTTAATCTTACTTAAAATTGTAACAGAAGCGTCCTCTGTTATTGTCATGACAACGAAAAAATGTAATGCTATTTACATAGCGTCATCTCTCAAGCTCTCTGCTTGAAATTATGCTATAATCAGCAGAAATAGTACAGTTCATCTTTTGACTGTATGTGTGTCATGAATTCTTAAGAAGATGATCACGCGATAGAAAAATGCGTGTATCTTCTTAAATGTTTATAGTAGCGTTTCCTGCTGTGGCTACTTACTGTCCCAAGTGCGTTTATTAGGGTTTTGTTTATGTTTCATTGGAATGTTAAGTGTAGCAAGAAAATGCTAAAGTATGAAATATTACTATACTTGGATGCTGTATAGATTTTAGAATTTTGTGAAATGATATTTTATTTAAATACTGTATAAGGTTTTAGAATTTTGAAATTGAGTGACCCTAATAAATTATGAAATTTATTGTTTGAATTTTTTGGGTACAGTGGGGTAAATAAGTAGAGGAATATTAGCATCAATGCTAATATGTAACTCCTCCCCCCTTAAGATTTTGCAGTCTCTGCAAAAGGATCATGTTTATTGTTTTTTATTTCCTTTGAATTCAATTTAAAATTTTGTTTCTTTAATATTTTACTTTAATTTATTTAATTTCCCTTTATTTCTTACTTCTTTTCTTATTATTTTAAATATGTTTTCTTAGATATGTTTTCTATATAATATTTTCAATATTTTCTTTTACAATATTTCTACATTTTATTATTTTTCTTAATTATAATCCTTTAATTTTCTTTAATGTAATTTTTTCTTTTAAGTATTTTTATCATTTCTTAATATTTTCTTAATATTTTAATAAATTTATTTTTAATATTCTTTTTAATATAATTGCTTATTTACTTAATATACTTTTTCTTTTCTTATGCAAAAGGTTTACTTGAAATGTCATCTTGTCTATTTTGTAATGGAAAAATTTCTTTAGTTTCTATTTTTATTTCTATTGGTTCTTTCTTTTTAACTATGTTTTTTAGTTTTTTAAATATTACATAAGTTATTATTAATACTAATATTACAAGTATAATTATATAGCTAATGTTATGAATTCTATTTGTGCTATAAATGTAATTTATTTTTTCTCTATTCTTGATGGTATTTAAATTTATATTTTCTAATGTAATGTTGTTCAAAATTTTTATTATTTTATTGCTTGGCATTTGAATTTTGAAATTTATTAATATTTTGGATTCTTCATTTACAAAATTTAAATTATCTATTGAAATTTTACATGAATGGAAGTTTATTACAGCATTGTCTTTTATGTAGAGATCGTTATAGTCGCAATTTTGAGTTAATTTGGTTTCTGGTATGTTTTTGATAATTAATAACTTGTTTTCTAATTGTACAATAGAGGTTTTATTATTATAAATGAAATTACAAGTATTTTTCTTCTTTATTAAGTTTTTATTGCAATTGTTTTTATGTAACTTAAGTTGGTTTATGTGCGCTGTTCCTTTGATGTTATCGTAAACATGGTTCTTGTCTTTAATTATTATTTCTATTATATTTGAGTCTAATTCTTCATAATTTTTATTCGGAAACGGTATGAGTAGTCCGTTATGGTAAGTTTCATTAGAGAATCTCGGTATTTTTAATGCTAGAATTATTAAGTTATTATAATATAGGACTCCTGTTTTAATATATTGCATTGTTTCTATTGTGATATTATAGTTAGCTATCTCGATTTCTGTTAATATGTGGTGTGCTAAAATGTCTAATTTACTTAGTAAGATTACATCTGTTAATTTCTCTATGTTTTTATTTAATGTCTGTGTAGCTATGTATATTTTCATGAAATTTTCTAACTCTGATTCTAAATATGTTAGTTCGTTGGTCTTGTTTTGTATTTCTGATAAGTAGTTGTTTAATTCTTGTTGTTGTTCATTTATGTCTTTTGCTATTGTATTCATATTTTTTATTATTTTATCGTTTATTATAATTTGTTCATTTAAATTATCTATTGCATTTTTATTGTTCTTTTCTAATTTGTTTATGTGTTCGTAGATTTCGTCAGCATCGTCGCTGTCCATGTTTCCAAATAGATATTTTATACCTTTACCTATGAAATTTATTAGTCCTCTTTTAAATCTATTTTGTGTTAGTATTTTTGGTTTTAACAAATTGAAATTAGTTTTTAATGTGTTTAGTTCGTGTCTAATTAGAATTTCTTCTTCTGTATTTGTCTTAAAGTAGTTTACATTGTTTTCTATTGTGTTTATTGCAATTTCATAATTTGTTAAATTTATAATGTGTAATATCTTAGTATATGATTCTATTATTGGTCTATTTTCTAATTTTACAATTGTGTATCCATTGTCTGCTCTAACTGGTGTTATTTCTATTTCTTGTCCTGTAGCGAGTGTTATGGTTGGAGTGTGAGTATTATTAGGTGGAACATTTTGGTTGTTGTTGTTGCTGTTGTTGTTATTATTGTTGTGATCCCTTATTTGGTCCGTCTGTCTTTCTGTTAGTTGGCTGGTTCTCTGTTGGGTTGTTGTCTCTGCTTTATTGTTTTGCTGATTTGTTATTGATGAAATATTACAGATGGCAGGTTTGCTGTTTTCTGGAAGTTGCTGGTGTGATCGCTATACGATCTGTGCTGTCTGTCCTTTGTACTTGATGGCTGGTTCTTTTGTGTGTTTTTTATTTATTTTATTAGTGTTTTTGTTTGTTGTTTAATTATTTTTATTATTATTATTATTATTGTTTTTCACTTTTTATTTCGATTTTTATTCACTTTTTGGGTTTTTTATATTTATCGTATTTATCGTAATCGATATTTAAATAAGCTCTATGCTTTTTTAAATGTTCATTAGCTCTTTTCCCTTCTTCTGATTTATCGTATTCTTTACAAAATTCGCGGTGTTCGTCGCGTAATTGATAACTAAATTCCTCTAGTGCTTCGTCACTAAGGAATTCGTTCACTTCTTGTTCCGCTTTCCCGAATATTTCCTCGTGGAAATTCAAATGATCGTCTAGATTTCGTTTGGTTTTGAAATCTTTACCGCAAAAAGCACACACGTTATGTAATTTTATGTGGAGTTCGCGTTCTTCACTTGTATTAAAATCTAAATCGCAAAACCCGCAAGGAAAAGGCTTAACAAAATTCTGCATTTCACTTTTAAACACGTTTTTACTATTGTTTTTATTATTGTTTATTGATAATATTCTTTTTATGTTAATTATATAATATTTTATTATTATAATATAGTATTATGCACGCACTTTTTCACTTTTACTTATTTTTATTTGTTTTATGTTTTATTGTTTTTTTTGGAATTAGTATTATTTTATTTGTTTTAAAAATTTTTATTTGTTCACTTAACACTTTTAAATGAGAAAATTATCTTTAATTATTCTCGATTTTTAATTGTTATTGCTTTTGTCCTCGTCGCTAGTTAAGCGTACGAGTTAACACTTGTTATTTCAACAAAATTTATCTTTAAATTTTGGCTGTGTTTTTCCTCGTCGCTAGAAATGCGTACGAGTTAACTTTCACTTTTATTGTAAAAAATTTTCTTAGATTTTCTTCGTCGCTAGTAATGCGTACGAGTTATTATTGTTATTATATTTGTTAATTAATAGTTTATTAACAAATTGTCGTTTTATTCACTATTTCACTTTATTAACTTTCTTTGTTTTTTTTTTTCTCTAAGAAAAATTATCTTTAATTTTTCTGTTTATTGCAAAAAATTTCTTAATTTTTTGCGTTCATCCTCGTCGCCAGTTTTGGTCGTACGAGTTGTTGAAATTGTTAATGCAAAAAATTTCTTAATTTTTTTGCGTTCATCCTCGTCGCCAGTTTTGGTCGTACGAGTTATTGAAATTGTTAATGCAAAAAATTTCTTAATTTTTTTGCGTTCATCCTCG
>NW_024035047.1:0-4560 GCF_002237135.1 Teleopsis dalmanni | reverse complement strand
TTCTTGTTATTCGAGCTGAATGCAGCTAACAACTAGGACATAATTTTAAAATCTAATCAAACTAACTACAAATTGAAATTATAAATTTATGCATAATTTATATCAAATGTCGATATCATTGTATTTCATTGTATTTCATTGTATTTCATTGTTTCAAACAATTAGAAGATAGAAGGACTATATTTACTGTATTTATATAAGTAGGAAAAAATTAAAAAATTAAAAATTTAAAAAATTAAAAAATTAATAGACACTGTTAAAAGCCAAAGCCTGTTTTGGAATATAAAGCATTTAATAATGAGAAATATTTATTATAACTCTATTTCATTAAACCATATAAAGTCTAAATAAATTATTTTGTTAATGACATTTTTAATATTTTTGAAGTTGTAGTTCTGCAAAATGCTTGTCACGTTTATTGTAAACACAGAAGAAATGTACATTGCAAAGTGGATTGGACCATCTGATTCTATCATTTGGAAACTAGACAAAGTATTCCTACTATCCTTAGATTAGTTTATAACAATAGTTTAAAGCCTAAATAAGCCTTCCAACTACAGAATTGTTTATTTTGCATTTGATTAATATGAAATATGAATGTCATTGAATTTGATTTTTCCGTAGAAATGAAAGTCAAATACGAGTTCGCATGATCTAGTAACTATTATTTGTTTCTTGTTATTTGAGCTGAATGCAGCTAACAACTAGGACATAATTTTAAAATCTAATCAAACTAACTACAAATTAAAATTATAAATTTATGCATAATTTATATCAAATGTCGATATCATTGTATTTCATTGTATTTCATTGTATTTCATTGTTTCAAACAATTAGAAGATAGAAGGACTATATTAACTGTATTTATATAAGTAGGAAAAAATTAAAAAATTAAAAATTTAAAAAATTAATAGACACTGTTAAAAGCCAAAGCCTGTTTTGGAATATAAAGCATTTAATAATGAGAAATATTTATTATAACTCTAATTCACTAAACCATATAAAGTCAAAATAAATTATTTTGTTAATAACATTTTTAATATTTTTGAAGTTGTAGTTCTGCAAAATGCTTGTCACGTTTATTGTAAACACAGAAGAAAAGTACATTGCAAAGTGGATTGGACCATCTGATTCTATCATTTGGAAACTAGACAAAGTATTCCTACTATCCTTAGATTAGTTTATAACAATAGTTTAAATCCTAAATAAGCCTTCCAACTACAGAATTGTTTATTTTGCATTTAATTAATATGAAATATTAATGTAATTGAATTTGATTTTTCCGTAGAAATGAAAGTCAAATACGAGTTCGCAAAATTTAGTAACTAATATTTGCTTCTTGTTATTCGAGCTGAATGCAGCTAACAACTAGGACATAATTTTAAAATCTAATCAAACTAACTACAAATTAAAATTATAAATTTATGCATAATTTGTATCAAATGTCGATATCATTGTATTTCATTGTATTTCATTGTATTTCATTGTATTTCATTGTTTCAAACAATTAGAAGATAGAAGGACTATAATAACTGTATTTATATAAGTAGGAAAAAATTAAAAAATTAAAAATTTAAAAAATTAATAGACACTGTTAAAAGCCAAAGCCTGTTTTGGAATATAAAGCATTTAATAATGAGAAATATTTATTATAACTCTAATTCACTAAACCATATAAAGTCAAAATAAATTATTTTATTAATAATATTTTTGACATTTTTAACATTTTTAATATTTTTGAAGTTGTAGTTCTGCAAAATGCTTGTCACGTTTATTGTAAACACAGAAGAAATGTACATTGCAAAGTGGATTGGACCATCTGATTCTATCATTTGGAAACTAGACAAAGTATTCCTACTATCCTTAGATTAGTTTATAACAATAGTTTAAAGCCTAAATAAGTCTTCCAACTACATAATTGTTTATTTTGCATTTAATTAATATGAAATATGAATGTCATTGAATTTGATTTTTCCGTAGAAATGAAAGTCAAACACGAGTTCGCATAATCTAGTAACTATTATTTGTTTCTTGTTATTCGAGCTGAATGCAGCTAACAACTAGGACATAATTTTAAAATCTAATCAAACTAACTACAAATTAAAATTATAAATTTATGCATAATTTATATCAAATGTCGATATCATTGTATTTCATTGTATTTCATTGTATTTCATTGTTTCAAACAATTAGAAGATAGAAGGACTATATTAACTGTATTTATATAAGTAGGAAAAAATTAAAAAATTAAAAATTTAAAAAATTAATAGACACTGTTAAAAGCCAAAGCCTGTTTTGGAATATAAAGCATTTAATAATGAGAAATATTTATTATAACTCTAATTCACTAAACCATATAAAGTCAAAATAAATTATTTTGTTAATAACTATTTTTAATATTTTTGATTGTTAGTTCTGCATAAATGCTTGTCCGTTTATGTACACAGAAGAAATGTATCATTGCCAAAGTGGATTGACCATCTGATTCTATCATTGGAAACTAGACAAATATTCCTATATCCTTAGATTAGTTTATAACATAGTTTAAGCCTAAATAAGCCTCCAATACATATTGTTATTTTGCATTTAATTAATTGAATATTAATGTTAATTGAATTGATTTTTCCGGTAGAAATGGAAAGTCAAACACGAGTTCGCATAATCTAGTAACTATTATTTGTTTCTTGTTATTTGAGCTGAATGCAGCTAACAACTAGGACATAATTTTAAAATCTAATCAAACTAACTACAAATTAAAATTATAAATTTATGCATAATTTATATCAAATGTCGATATCATTGTATTTCATTGTATTTCATTGTATTTCATTGTTTCAAACAATTAGAAGATAGAAGGACTATATTAACTGTATTTATATAAGTAGGAAAAAATTAAAAAATTAAAAATTTAAAAAATTAATAGACACTGTTAAAAGCCAAAGCCTGTTTTGGAATATAAAGCATTTAATAATGAGAAATATTTATTATAACTCTAATTCACTAAACCATATAAAGTCAAAATAAATTATTTTATTAATAATATTTTTGAAGTTGTAGTTCTGCAAAATGCTTGTCACGTTTATTGTAAACACAGAAGAAATGTACATTGCAAAGTGGATTGGACCATCTGATTCTATCATTTGGAAACTAGACAAAGTATTCCTACTATCCTTAGATTACTTTATAACAATAGTTTAAAGCCTAAATAAGCCTTCCAACTACATAATTGTTTATTTTGCATTTGATTAATATGAAATATGAATGTCATTGAATTTGATTTTTCCGTAGAAATGAAAGTCATACACGAGTTCGCATAATCTAGTAACTATTATTTGCTTCTTGTTATTCGAGCTGAATGCAGCTAACAACTAGGACATAATTTTAAAATCTAATCAAACTAACTACAAATTGAAATTATAAATTTATGCATAATTTATATCAAATGTCGATATCATTGTATTTCATTGTATTTCATTGTTTCAAACAATTAGAAGATAGAAGGGCTATATTTACTGTATTTATATAAGTAGGAAAAAATTAAAAAATTAAAAAATTAAAAAATTAAAAAATTAATAGACACTGTTAAAAGCCAAAGCCTGTTTTGGAATATAAAGCATTTAATAATGAGAAATATTTATTATAACTCTAATTCACTAAACCATATAAAGTCAAAATAAATTATTTTATTAATAATATTTTTGACATTTTTAACATTTTTAATATTTTTGAAGTTGTAGTTCTGCAAAATGCTTGTCACGTTTATTGTAAACACAGAAGAAATGTACATTGCAAAGTGGATTGGACCATCTGATTCTATCATTTGGAAACTAGACAAAGTATTCCTACTATCCTTAGATTACTTTATAACAATAGTTTAAAGCCTAAATAAGCCTTCCAACTACATAATTGTTTATTTTGCATTTGATTAATATGAAATATGAATGTCATTGAATTTGATTTTTCCGTAGAAATGAAAGTCATACACGAGTTCGCATAATCTAGTAACTATTATTTGCTTCTTGTTATTCGAGCTGAATGCAGCTAACAACTAGGACATAATTTTAAAATCTAATCAAACTAACTACAAATTAAAATTATAAATTTATGCATAATTTGTATCAAATGTCGATATCATTGTATTTCATTGTATTTCATTGTATTTCATTGTATTTCATTGTATTTCATTGTTTCAAACAATTAGAAGATAGAAGGACTATAATAACTGTATTTATATAAGTAGGAAAAAATTAAAAAATTAATAGCCACTGTTAAAATCCAAAGTCTGTTTAAGAATATAAAGCATTTAATAATGAGAAATATTTATTATAACTCTAATTCACTAAACCATATAAAGTCAAAATAAATTATTTTATTAATAATATTTTTGACATTTTTAACATTTTTAATATTTTTGAAGTTGTAGTTCTGCAAAATGCTTGTCACGTTTATTGTAAACACAGAAGAAATGTACATTGCAAAGTAGATTGGACCATCTGATTCTATCATTTGGAAACTAGACAAAGTATTCCTACTATCCTTAGATTAGTTTATAACAATAGT
>NW_024035046.1:0-4561 GCF_002237135.1 Teleopsis dalmanni | reverse complement strand
TGTTATGTTATAGTTGTCTTGCGGCTCACATGCAAAGTCAAGCGAACAACCGCCTTACTGATTCGAATGTGCGAGTTGCCATAAGACAATATCGTGGCAAGAGTTTAACTGTATCAGTTCATTTGCAGTAAATGGCTTTAAGCAAAATATTAAATACAAACAACAACAACAAACCAATTTAACATTAATGTACATGAGTGTAAACATAAATATGTATTTGTTAATGCAAGTGTTACTTATGACAGTTAAATGCATTAAATGGTCCAACGCACACACACACACGCGCACACACACACACACCAACTTACACTTGATAAATGTTAACATAAAAATTACTTAACACAGAAGAAGAGCAAAAACAACAAAAAAATTGAATTTATCTTTGTACCAAATTTCTGTTAATTAACCAAATAAAAAGATTTATAATGTATTAATTTATTTTAAATTATTTGTTATTTATTGCATCTGTTCAATATATGAAATGTAAGTATGTAAATATATATTACGGTTTCAGTGTGGATTTAAAATTAATGACTCGCATTCGCGTCAGATCCTTCATTCGTCCATTTCATTCATTCATTTCAGCATCGAATCCTTCCAGTAAAAACTGTGTGTTGCTTTTACTGTGTATGCGAGACTCGAAAAGCAATTTCACTGCTTTTCACATAAATTTAATTAAATTAATTAAAAAATTTGTTGTGAAATGCTTTAAGTGCACATAGATTACTGCTTACACAAAAACGTAGGCACAAAAAAAAAAAACAAAAAACAACCAAAACTTACGTTGAGTATTATTAAGTAAAATGGCCATTAATTGAACAATTTTTAATTTATTTTGTATGCAAATAAACTGTACAAAGATAAATTAAAGTCGACTCCATACGAAAAACTGAAAAAGGAATTTGTAACTACTTGATTAAAGAATAGTAGTTTGAGGTTACAAATGAAAGAAAAACCCTCAAACTGAAATTAAATCGTAAGAAGTGTTTAAATAATGTAAATACGAGTAATTCAACAGACAGCTGAATGAAATAACTACTGCATAAGTAAGACAAGTAATAAGTTAACTGCAATTATTAAAGAAAGTAAACAATTATGTTAAGGAACTTGAAAATTTCACAAACTCATACCTTAACAGTTAAATAAATGTTACTGTTAACATTAGAGTCCGTAAAACTGTGTATGAACAGTATTTATATTTGTAATAACTTAATATATTAGCATTAACATTCATTCATTGCAGCAAGCATAAATTGAATTTAAAAGTGTTGACATTAGAAAATTTACTTAGAGAAAAAAGTAAGAAGAGATACGTTTCAGGTTTTCGGCTCCATAAATTTTCAGAACAGAATAGGAATTCTCCTGATGAAGGCAAAAGCGAATTTGCCGAAACACGTGTAGAGATACACAAAAAAAAAAACTTTCGAAATAAAAGTTTATATATTTAAAAAACAAAAATAACCGCATTTAGAATAAAGTAAATTTTTCATAGTATGTATGATACTTTTACGTTTTATTCTGCATTAGAAGAATACGAATACAAGCCTCAAAAAGCTGCTATAGTCAAAACAACCTGTTTATTCTGACGTAAGCCTATCTGCAAGTGCTTCAGTCCCATACAGCTAGTGTAGCTAGTATTTACTTACTAATATGGCTATAACAACACATTACCGGGTTAATATAATTGATTATTATAATCATATAATAAAGTGTCGTATGAATAATACACAAAACCTATTGTTATCGCGTTTACGATTAGTAAATCTGGATTCAAACTGGATTTACTCTTGGTCTGTTAAATCCTGTTGCATAATCGAACATTTTTAAAGTAATCTAACATTTTTGTAGTAGTATAAGTAGACATTTATGTATATATTTCATAAGTACATACATATACCGAATCTTATCATACCTTTTTTGCCAAGTCATATAAAACAACTGTTAATTTGAGGGTAACCTTGCTGCTTTAGTATTGTATCTAGAGTGTTATAAGATATTCTCCAGTGTTATATATTTCGTTCGAAATTCACCAACGGCATTCGTTCAATTTTTTTGTATAAAACACATATACACATAAAGCATGTGAAAATCTATTATTCAATTATAATTCTCAATTACTTTAACTTACATTGGCCGTAAAAGAGCAATCACACCAATCATAAAATACTGCTTGCTAGCGGGTAGCTTAATGCTATGCTATTGTAATGTGAAATGTGTAATTATTGATTTTTTATTTCTTCATTTTCGGCTATATTCAAACAGGTCGGCTGGTTTTTATCATATTAAATAATCTTTGACGACGCGGTGATGAATTTGTAACAATAAAATATCAGATCGCAGATCTAGGGTGGTATCTTCGTCTAACTTAATTAGGAATAAATATATTAACTTTAAGGATATTGTTTTAAATACCATATAAAATTCATGTGTTATATATGAGAATCCGCAGGACGATAGTTGTGTTATTTATTTTTTATCTTACACATACGACATAAAAACTACTAAAAATACCATTATTTGAAATACTTTCTTACCACAGCCATTCTGACAATTGCTACTACTACAAAATGTATCTACCTCAAAGCAGCCTCGGTGGCTTAGTAGGTAGGATAAATGTGCTTATAACTCAACCGGTAAAATATGTCTACCTCCAAACTCCAAAGAGGACTACAAAAAATTACTTTTTGTTTAAAAGAAAATGGTCAATTAAATCCAACTAAACAAGGTTGGCACCGATAATAATTGTCAAGCAAACCTTCACAAAAAACTTGCCAATGCTTTAAAATTAAGTAAGTCAGTGTACTATAATGTAAGGCATTGAAATAGACCTGCAGTTTGATAGAAAATAAAAGTGAAAAATATATAAATTTTTAAAATCGAACGTAGTAGGCATCAAAACTCTAAAATCTGCGCTAGTTAATCAACTGATAATTGCAAATAACAATCTACAGTAAATTGTTACTGTGTTCAGTTGTTTTAGAACTCGTCTGTATATACGGAATTAAAATGTAGGGTATTGCAGGAATATCTAATATTGAAATCTTACAAAGATCCTAGTTAGAAACCTTAAGCATGATTGTATCCACTTCATATGTGATATGTCACTAACAACCAAATTCATTGAGATCTCAAAGTTCCTACAATTACACAAAGAATTAAGAAATGCAGTGAATCGTCTAATCAAAGGCTGTTAAACCATTCTATCCCTGTTATGGTGCAACTGATATCCCACACACTTACCTTAACATAGCTTAAGAGAAAGTCAACAACAGGTCTTTTCTGTTGATGATATTTAAGTTGATGATGACTGAACAATTTGTAAACGTATATGCAATTCAGATAAATTAAAATTATTGTTTATTGTATATATTCAATTTAATAAATTGTTTGGTTATAAAACAAAAATACATTTAAAATAATTTTTTATTAAATATCTTTAATTTTGTGTTGTATTGTGGAATTAATTTCAGTTATTGTTATGAATAAAAATTAATAAACACAATTTATATTATTTCACACTAATTTTTATTCCTTTTCAATATTTCGACTTTAAGCTGAAGTCGCCTTCAGGAAATTGACAATAGCACAATACAACACAATATTGATAATTGTGGTTATAAAATAAATAATATTTATATTATTATAATACACTTCATGGTTTTTACAATAATTCTTAAAGTGCATATAAAATGCGTACTTGTTTAATATTTACAATAAATGAAATAATTAAGTTAAAAAGCCATGAAATGTGATGCTTTCAACAGATTAAGTATGCAGCAAATGACTTCGCTAATTAATGAACAAAGTACATAATGTTATATACTCAACACCAATTCCATACAAGGATGCCGTTATTAGTATTAATTATACAATATAGGTAGAGTAGCCTTTTTCATAATTATAAATATATAAATTATTATTTACATAAGTAGCTGCGTTCAAAGTTCTGCTTAATTACATAAAACGCTTCAGTGGCTTAATGGCATATCCGCATATCCGTGTATCCGCATATCATAAGTGATTGTTTCGTTACTCGTTATGTATGCACAAAGTTGTATTTATGAAATACGATGTTACACATACGCACTGTTGTCCGTGTAATTGAGCCCACATGATTGATGTACTTGTAATTAGCGGTAAATAAAAATATGATTTAAATTTATTAATCAATTTAGTAAGTGAATTGAGTAATATTTAAGCAAATACTTATACTTATGGGTTTAATTATAAAACAAATCTTAATGAAAGGTAAATTCAAGTAAATTTTTGATTTATATGTGCACAGTTGCACATTCCATTATTATATATGTGTAATACATATGAGAAAATCTAATTAAATTTCTTACTTTTAAATGCAACAAATCTAATTGAATTATGATTCATACATAATTCATTTGAAATCCTTTTTGGGATTTAGTAATGTGAGCACAAAATTTGCTGCCACTTACGAACAAAATATTCGATATTTGGGTGGTTATGATTTATTCAAGTAAATTTCAGAGAGTTTTTTATTCACTCCAATAAGGATTCAATGTCTGAATTATGTTTTACAATATAATTT
>NW_024035045.1:0-4561 GCF_002237135.1 Teleopsis dalmanni | reverse complement strand
TTTTATCTTTTCTTGTAACGAAATGGTCAATGGTTTTTTAATCTCATTAATAATCATATTAATGAAATGTTTAATGATGAACTATATCTATTTCGTATAGTAGGCTATGAATGTCTGATTGAATTTCGAACTAATGGGTTCAATAATAATGTGGAATTATAGACTTTGGAACATTAGTATATATTAATGAAATTTTTGGTTAACATACCAAAAAATGTCATGTGAACATGTAGCAAATTGTCATAGCAAATTGTGATAATGCCATTGGCAATAATGCATATCAGGACTAAATCTTTACGCGCTGGCAACTCTACGAAAATTGCAATATTTGAGAAAATTTATGAGTTAGTGGAAAATTGAGAAAAATTGTAAATGTTGTGTGTTGAGTATGTTACCTAAATTCATCCCGTGCCTGTTGTATCCGAACGCATAGGTATTATTTTCGAATATCGTCTACAAATAATTGCTTGTATGTATTAGTAAAGAATTGAGAGTGCATGCAAAAACCCTGCCAAAGTCGAACCAGTATAGATGTTGAGTTAACAGCGAAAATAACAATTACAAAAATTTTAAAAGAGGTATTCAAAGCATTAAAAGAAATTTAAAGAAAATTCTTGATTTTCTGAAAAAATTGTCGTGCTAGAGGAGTTAATGAAAAGTAAGTTCAAGATCCTGTATTTCGCCCTTGGAATCTGCCTACACTTTTTCTTCCTGGTAAGCCTAAATAGTAGAAACGAAGTGAAAAAGGAACAACTGTTTTTAAAGAAAACAAAACTGTAAATAAATTAGTATTAAAATGTTCAACAAATGGGTAAGAGATATGATCTTGAATTTTGATATACAGCATAATTCTTACCATATTTGGTCTTTTCTTTTTAACAAGATTCCTGAAAGGTATTTTATATTAAAATATTACATTAAACAATTACTAAATCTAATTTACTTAGGCCACAAGTTGAAGAATGGATTGATCAAATTTTAGAGATTGGAGGCATCAATAATACAGATTCGAAATTCAATGAATTACCCAATGAGGTTTTGTATAAAATAGTAAGTTTCATTGAGAAAGATTCTCTACCACGTTTTCGAGCTACTTCCAAGCAGATGAATAACATCGTTAGAGACTTTTTATTAGTGAAATATCAAGCAAGCGTCGAAAAGCGATCAACATTTTTTAATCCTCATATAGTGCAAACTATTACAATTTTAACGGATTACTTCAAGAAATTCGGTTATGAAGGCGCAACGTATTTACTCTTATTAAAGTTTTATCCAGTACTAAACTATGAACCCGAAAAATATGCATTTCATCATATCGTGGCAATTTGGATACAATTGTTGGCTGGAGTGAAATTGTCTGAAACGAATCCTAAATTACACCCTATGCAGGTATTTCTACTTGGCAATTTAACAGCTTTGCGTTTATTTCGCACTTATGCTCGACGTTGCTACGATCAAGTTGGACATAATATTTGGTCATGCAAAATGAGAACAAACAGATTTCCGATTGTTTTACTGAAAAACTTTCAAATTAATAATAAACCAGAACCTGATTCTTTGAATTTGGAATCCTTTGATTTGGTGGAAACTTCCTACGATTTTTTTAAAAAACGTACTATGCACCTATCTTTTACTATAATCGCTACGAATGCACATGTTGCACTTTTTCATAGACTTTTTGAAAACAAGTTTAATCCAGATATGATTCCTGACGTCCTACCCTCAGACGAATTCGTTATGCAGTATGATCTAAATTCGTATGGCTTTCGATAACATATAACAAATATCTGATTAATAATTTATATTATATTTAAGACTAAATAATAGTGATGTTTTTCATAATAGTCAGTTTCTCATTAAAAATATAACGAAACACAAAAATTTGTTTATCATTTCTGTGAAATTTGTAATCAATTGATATGTATACCTATGATTCTATTCTAAGTAGAGCATAGACCCTCTCTTATCAGTTGTAATCAAACTATATTATAGATAAAGATAACAATGCCGTTCCGTGTATAATTTGCTGTTTTAATTCACGTCCAAGAGGATTCGTTCATAAAGGATATCAAAGATTTTTGAAAATTAACATAACATTATGAGTCTTATGGAGAACTATACCAAGAACAAATATACTGATTTTATTTTATGAAAATTTCAACATATGGACTCCAATTTAATTCCTTTTTTATTACCTGTAACTGTGACTCATTTGCATTGTGAACCAGGAATTATTTGTGTACTTTGATGTTTTTACCTGTCATGTTTTCATTATTTAAAAAATAATTTGCTTAAACGACGTGTGATATTCTATGTTCTACGATTTACATACACAAGGACATAAATCATAGAAAGAGTTGATTTCGATATGGGCGCCTGAAATATAATTTTGTCGTTGTGTGTGACTATCCCTCTGTTCACTTAAACAATATCCCAGCAACCGAATTTCTCTCGTTGTGTTAATGTTTGTGTGGCCAGCATAGAAAGGGAGAAAGATAGTAAGTAATTCATAGAAAGAGTTGCTATTGCAGTGTGCGGCTTGCCTGAAACTGAGTTTTGTCTTTGCGCCCGTTTATTCTTACCTTTACCCTTATAATATACAAACAAACAGACACTTTTTTCTCTCTTTGTGATTTGCTTGTGTGTTTTGTATGCATGTATAACTAAATTTTGGAAAAATATAATATAATTTTAATATTGTTTGAAACGAACGCTCAGATTAACATTTTTCACGGCGAAATTTGTTTAATTCGCTCGAAAAAAAATTAAAAAATTCATAATATTTTAAAATAGCATTACCGCTTAATTTTTGTCAATTATTGTCGACTAATCTATTAAAAATATAGGATACATATTATTGTAACTGAAAGTTAGCGATATATAAATATTTATTTCAAGATGAATACAGGAATATTTTTGAAATTTTTATATCTAATAAATTGCTATTGGATAAAATCACATTAAAATTTTTAAACGAATTATTAAGACAGGTATTAAGTTAAGTAGTTAAATATTATATATGAAAATTTCTCTTATTATCTTTAGACGAAATAACAAATTTTGTTTGAATCGTTGTTTGAATCAATCAGGTGATTCACTTTTTTCAATATTAATATTAAATATTGAAAAAGTATTAAAAAAGAACTTCAAAATATGAAATAAAATTATACTTTTTAAACATTTACATTTATTACTATGCATCCGTCGAATAATCTTAGTTTAAACCAGGCTTATTCTCGGGTGAACAGATACTAAGTGCATTCTTTTGACATAAATGCTCAATAGAACATATGTCGCTATAAAGTTAATATGCAAAGCAAAAACAAAGTTCCCAAAAATAAGACCAGTTTCCTGGAAGTGCCTAACGAATAAGCTCCTCGCACTACAATGGTGCCAAATTTTAGAACTAATCTATTGTGAATGATTTTTGGAAAAAATGGAAAAATCCAGTCAGTTCTTTATTATTTACAACCGTTGCGAGTATTAATAAGTAAATTTAAATATTTTAAAAAAGTAATTTTTATACTAAAATTTGTGAAAATGACTGACATTTTAATAATTGTGATGAAGTTAATTATTTATTAAGGAATTTTTAATTTATGTGTTCATTAAAAAATACAATACATGAAAAAATAGTGCTCATATAATGTTCACCAATAACTTTTTTATGTCATTCATTTTATATATATATATATTTATATAAAAACATTTTATAAAATTTAACAGCAAATTTATTTAAAATTTTCTTGTCATATGTTTACGGGCTTAGGCAATGATGCCAAGTTATTCTTAAGCACCAAAAGTTGTTCTATTGGAGCACTCTTGTCAAAAGAATACACCTCTTGTAAAAGAAAAAAAACATTGTACGAGTAATCTTTCTTTTTTTCAGGAAGTGTTCGTTACTAGAGAGATTTTAATTGTATATATTATAATTTATTGATTCAAAAAAACTCGTACAGAACTTACAAAAAAACTTATAGAATTTTACTTCAAATCTAAATTGACAATAACATTCTTGTTGTATGTCTATTTAATTATAAAAATAAGTTGTAATATTTTCTTTCAAATTTGTAAAAAAAACAGTATTAAGTCTGGTTAAAACAAATTGGCATCACTTTTAAAATATGTCATATGCTTTCTTTCGACATATAGTTTTTGTTGTGTTGTGTATAATATCAAATACAATAATTGTAAATATTAAAAATTAAATAAATTAAATAAAACAAAACAAAATGAATATTAGAAGTGTAATGGTTAGTATTTTTATCTAATATATTTAAATTTACTTATGCATTCGAATTTATGAAATGAAATGAATATTTTTCCAGTGAATATTCACAATAGGCTGATTTTTGAATTTGGTTGCACTGAAGCAAAATATTATGCGAGTAAAGCCTAACTCTGAAAATTTTAAGAGTTTTGTTTTTTGCTTCACATGTTTTCCTTTGTAAATTGCGATCATTTTTTCTACTCTGAAAGAAAAAATTTCGGCTACGAGTATTGTTGTTCAACCAAGTAAGATGAAACAAACTATAAAGTGAAAGTGCAGTTTGCAAGCATA
>NW_024035044.1:0-4561 GCF_002237135.1 Teleopsis dalmanni | reverse complement strand
TTATTTTAATTTATAATATTTTTATTTCATTTCTATATATTTTATTTATTATTTTATTTTATCTTATTTGATATTATTTTATTTTACATTAGTTAGTTAGTTAATTATATTTATTCAATTAAATTTAAAATTACAAATTTACAAATTTTTTTTATAACAGCTGTGTATAAGAAGGCTATGAGTCAAAACTCCTCCGCCTAATTTAATATTTAATTTTAGTTTAATCATTTCAATATTTCCATTATTTTAATATTTAAAAGGTGTACATGTTAATTTATATAATATTTAAAATTCTTTCAAAATATTTCGTCTATTATTTTTTTTCTATAAATAGTTGCTTCATTAATAAAAGCGCTAAGCAAGAACCAATTTTCTCCATTTAATAATGAAATTACATCTGTTTTTTCTAAAGATACTTTTCCAAAATACTTAAACCTAATCTCCTGTAATATAGGACAGATCCCCATAAAATGTTGGACGTCTTCAATTACCCCAAGATTGCAAAGGGTGCAGTCTACATTTACTTGGTTTTCGTAAGGAATATATGCCAAGCGTAATAGTTCGCCTCGTGTTTTAAATATTCTGGTAATATCTATTTCTCTGTACTTGGAATTAAAATAATTGTTATCCTTCAAATCGTAATTTAGTGTACTGTATGTTGATCTAGTTAGACTCGTTCTCGCAGCGTACTCGAATTGTACTCGTTCTTTGCTTGTTTGCTTACTTATTATAACTTCTTGCCATATTTTCCAGGATCTAGTCTCTTGTATTTGTAATGGTTCATCTAATTCTGTTGCCAGATCCATCCAGTTCTTGAAAAATAAGGTTTTATTGCTTAATAATTTTTGAGTTACTATTTTTGTCAGACGACTATCCTTTAAAACTAGTATTCGGTTTATATATTTGAAATGTTGTCTCAGTGTGTTTATATGTAACGACGGTAATCCAGTTTCCAAATGTAACATATAGTTCGGTGTGTTTATTGGTAAATGAAATGCGCGTTTGATGTAGTTCCTTTGTAATTTTTCCAGTTCTTCATATCTCTCCACACCCCACACTTCTGCCCCATATGTTACTATAGTTCTAACTGCCGTCTCGAAAACTTTATGTTTCACCGCTGGACAGACTTCTTTGTTCCCTAAGATTTTACGCCAAGTACTGTTTACTGCCAATTTACCTTCTTTTAATTTCTCTAAGATGTGTTTACCGAAACATGTATTATAAGTTATCCATATCCCTAGATACTTAAATTGGTTAACCACCTCTATGTATTCTTCCTCCAACCGCCATTTTTCTTCAGCTCTTAGTTTTCTTGCGTATTTCCTGAATATCATGATTTTCGACTTATTAATATTTATTTTTAAACTCCACATTTTACAATATTCATTCAATTTATTAATCATTAATTGTAACATCCTTGGAGTTTCCGATATTAATACGATATCATCTGCATACATTAAGATTTTTAAGCCCACTCCACCAAATTCTATACCACCTGGTAAAATTTTTGTCAAGTCGTCTAGAAACAGTGCAAACAGCAAAGGACTCAAAACGCACCCCTGTTTTACTCCCATATTTGTTCTAAACCATTCTGATAATTTATTGCCATCCCAGACCGCAGCATTACTTTCCCAATAGAGGCTTCGAATCATCTGAATTATCTTCGTTGACAAACCAATATTACTTAGTTTATAAAACAATGAGTTTCTATTTATGGTGTCAAACGCTGCTTGGAAATCCACGTAAAAAACATATAGCTTCTTTTCATTCTTTATATACGTTCTTGCTACATTTGTCAATATAAAAATATTATCTATAGTTGAGTATTTTTTTCTGAAACCCATTTGATATTCACTGATTAGGCCATGTTCATCTACCCACTTCTGTAATCTATTAGCTATTACTGTAGAGAATATTTTCGCAATTGTGTTTAGAAAAGATATCCCTCTATAATTACTTGCATGATTTTTATCTCCTTTCTTAAAAAGTGGAAAAATAATTGATGATTTAAATTCTTTTGGCGCTGACGTGTTTTCGAATATGTGAGCGAAGACTTGCGTTAGTTTTTGTGTCAGCGAGGGTGTAGCATACTTAAAAAATTCTGCTGGCACACGATCAACGCCGGGAGCTTTGTTTTGTTTACAGCAGTTAAGAGCATCTTGCACTTCCTCTATTGTTATTTTTTTATCTAGTTCTTCAATTTTTACGTACGGCAAAGCATAGCTGAAATTATATTCATGTATTTTACAGTTAAGTAGTTTTTGAAAATGTTTTGCTAGTAAATCAGCGTCTAGTTTCACACTTTTAACATGATTTGCACCATTTATTTTCCTTATTTCTGTCCAAAAATCTTTACTGTCTCTTGCTAATGTAATACCAAATGCCATATTATTACTGTAAGTTTCCTTCTTCGCTTTACATAACTCTTTGAAATAGTTGTTTGCCTGTTTATATGTTATCAAGTCTTGTACTATATTTGATTTTTTTGCTATTTTCAAACTTTTAAATGATAATGTTCTGGCTTCGTCACAATCTTGATCATACCAATCATTTACATACTTTCTTGCCGTTTTTTTTCTTTCCATTATTTTGGCTGCGTCTTTTATACATGAAATCAATACATTTACACCTTCCTCAGTCTCAACATTTTGTGCCTCCAATAATAGATTTATTTTAAGTGCGCTATTGTATATATTGTTATATTTTTTTATCCATTTTAATTTGGGTAATAGATTTAGTTGGTTTTCACTTTCATTGTCTTTTTGAATGTCTATGTTTACTTCCAGCGGTTGATGATCGGAATATATCATATCTTGTATTTTAAGATCAGTTATTTTTTCCAGCCACCAACCTTTTGCCAGAGTATAGTCTATTGTTGATCTTGCTGTGCCTCTAATGAACGTAAAAGCTCCATTTTCGTCGCTGCTAGTGCGGCCGTTTATTACTGTAAGACCAATTACATTGCAAAGATCAATTAATTTTCTTCCATTTGTATCTAATATTTTATCCATTGCTTTTCTTTCCTCTTTAATATTGTATTGAAATAATGTTGGATTATACGCAATGCACTGCTCATTTCTAATTCTACCATTTAAGTCTCCGATTACCCTAATATTATTTTGGTCAACATCCATCAACATGGAGAATAGTCTATTGTATTCTGTATTCCAATTATTGCAATTAATATATATAGGTATTAAGAACGATTTGGTTTGTGTTAGATTTAATTCCACAATAGTTATATCATGTATTTTTGCAAAAACTGCGTGTTTACCATTCATTATATCGTTTCTTATCCCATATAGGCACCCTCCACTAGCACGTCCTCTGCTTGCAGTTCTTAATGCGTTCGACCAACTTAAAGTGTAATTTGCAAATATATTCTGTAAATAATCTAAAGGATTTTCTAGAAATGTTTCATATAAAAAAAATATATCAAAGTTCTTAATATATCTGAAGAATTCAATATTTTGGTTTTTATTTGTTAATCCACCTACATTATATGCTAATATTTTAAATTCATTTTTAATATCATCTTGACTTGGTTTGCGCTTTTTTATTTCCTGTTTGCTTAACATTGGTTTTGATCAGTTTAGTATTAATACCGTTGAGTTGCTATTTTTTATTTTTATTTTTATTCTCAACATATTTCATATATGCTGGGCAGACACGGCTAAAAGCATAATGATTGACATCAACTTGCATTATCCTTTTCTGCACCAATTCAAAGCAGTTTACGCATTTCATGTTTTGGGACTTACAGTCTTTTGATTCATGGCTTTCCGCACATCTTGCACAAGCTTTTTTATTTGTGCAGTTAACTGCTATATGGTTAAAACCTAAGCATTTATAACACCTACGTATCTGAATATGTTCATATACAACGCATGAATCCCACTCTATGTTTAATCGTTTTTTAAATAAAATACTTTCATACGTTATTAAGTCTGTTTCAATAAGCGCATTGAAAGAAGTTTCTCTTATATTGTTGTTTTCATAAATTTTTAATACTTTAAACTCTTTCTCTTTGCATATATCGTTTTGTTTTGTTAGACATTCTATTATTCGCTCACTGCTCAACTTCTCTGTAAGACCAACTAATTTAAATATTTTTCTAATTTCATACCTCTCTTTCTTTTTCTCAATTTCAAATTGTTCACCAGCCTCTTCCGTAATTTTTTTTTGAACTTCTTGAAGCGCCTCTTTATTTTTGCAATTAAAAATTATTCCCCCATTACTTATTTCTCTTACGTCGCGAACTAGACCATTTGTAGGTTCGATAATTTTCTTTAAGACAGATTTTGTTTGTTTTATACCTTTATTCTTTTCTTTCGGTTTGACTACTATTGAGTTTTCCATTATTTTAGTAGCTTGTGCATATGTCATGTTAATATTTTCCTGGAATTCATTTTTTTTATTTAATCTAATTCCATCTAACTTTTGTGTGTTAATTTTTTATTTCTTTTGACATATTATTCGTAATTTTTATTAAATCATTTTGAAAGTTTTCATTTTCTTTGTTATTATTATTTAATTCGTAACATACCCTTTCATTTTTTTT
>NW_024035043.1:0-4563 GCF_002237135.1 Teleopsis dalmanni | reverse complement strand
TTTATTTGTTCACTTTATTTAACTTTTCAATTTATACAATTCAATATATAAAAAAAAATAAAAGTAAAAGAAAAATCTCAATTTTTCTCTGCCACTTTAGAATACGATGTGATGATGACAGTATATTTGACAGATATGCTGAGAAATAGTGCCAAATTATATGATAATGTCAAAATGAAAAAGTATTAAAATCAGTGTTTCAGATTGTTAAAAAAAAAGAATCTCTGACGTTTGACAATACGTGCTTTCGACAGCTTTTTAGTGTGGCAAAAACAACAAGTTACTCGCTTAAAATTGCTAAAATGTACGCAAAACAACAATAGGCCTTTTCGGTGGCTCGCAAGTATGATAAAAAACAGAAAGTTGTTCTCTAT
Organism: Teleopsis dalmanni; assembly: GCF_002237135.1. Classification (NCBI taxonomy): domain Eukaryota; kingdom Metazoa; phylum Arthropoda; class Insecta; order Diptera; family Diopsidae; genus Teleopsis; species Teleopsis dalmanni. The sequence goes on along the minus strand of NW_024035043.1, from coordinate 4,189 downwards.
CGTCAGTAGTGGTATACTGGCCAAACACTTCGGCTAATAAACAAAAAAATGTTACCAGCTCATGTTTGGGAGTATGTGAAGAAAATATGCTTTTAGTTCATTATTCATTTTAATTTTTAATTTTAGCTTTATTATTTATATTTACACAAAATATAATTTGCTTGCATTATATGCACTTATATAAGATTTGTTATTTGCAGAAACATAACATTTGGCAGATCGCAACAGTGATGCCAATATTGATTAGCGCGTATAATAAGCTACTTGCTACAATTAATAACTGCTGCTCAGTGAATAAAGGCCCATATCACACCTGAGTTAAATTGAGAAATAACTGTTTTCGCACCGTTTAATGCATTTAGTGGATTAAAATTTTATTAATGCTTTGATGCGGATGAAATATTTTTCTTTTGCCATTTTTTGACATTTTTTATTCTCCATTTACTCAGGCTTTTTATTCTTAGGTCGTGTGCGAGTTAGGCTAAGTTGCGTTCTAAATGAGGGAAATTCTAAGTTGTGCCGATAATGTGGTGATGTGTGCAGTGCAAAAAATCCCAAAAAATCTCCCATTTGGTTTAGCATCAACTTAGCCTAACTCGCACACGTCCTTAATATCCGAACGGAACAGTGAACAAAAAAGTACGAAATTTATATATAATTTTTGATTTCTTGAGAATACCAAAATAAATGTTAAGGTCAGATGCGAGTTCTAGTTAATTGATAATAAATTGAGGAAGATATTAAATTATGTCGACATGGCAGCGAAAAATACATATATAGGTCGTGTGCGAGTTAGGCTAAGTTGCGTTCTAAATGAGGGAAATTCTAAGTTGTGCCGATAATGTAGTGATGTGTCGATACGTGTTGATAAATGGCTAAATGTGTGCAGTGCAAAAAATCCCAAAAAATCTCCCATTTGGGTTAGCATCAACTTAGCCTAACTCGCACACGTCCATAATTCTAAAACTTCAAAATTTTTAAATATTGTCGAGATTTTTTTGAAAAAGCCGTTTATTAGAATGCTACACATTGAAAGGATAAGAGATGATAAAAAATAATAAACAGTAATGGTTGTATATTACTGTGATAAACTTAACAATCAATTGTAATGATTTTTCCATATTAATTTTTTCAAACCTAATTAATTACATTTTTCACAAAAATATATTTATATAATTTTGCCGTGATAATTTTTCATTATATTTATTGAATTTTAGCAAATATTTTCAAATTCTTCTGATCGCAATCATCAGAAGGTGAACTCTAATAATAAAAATAATAATAATTGTGCTCATTACGATATAGCTACTTATTTATATAGCGTAATATTTTAATTGGATTTTAATACATAAATTTGATATTTATTATTCATTTTCACTGGAATTTCTTTTCTTAACATTATAAATCAGTTTTTCACAATAAGAATAGGCATTTTCTTTTGTAAGCATATCGCAAAAGAAGAACACAATAATAATTATAATTCATATATTTCTTATAATGAAATATTACAAATTTTAATTTTTTATTATATAAAGACCACTAATACATACTATATTATAAAAATAATAAAACATAAAGACTCATAAGGTTAATACTATGTTCAGACATACCTTAGTTTCGCAAAAATCTTAATTTCATCTTCGTTTCAGCGAAATGAAGTTGCTTTTTCCATACAAAATTCAGTTTTAAGGTTATAATGTAATTAAGGAAAATGGCCTGAATTTCGTTAAAACGAAGGCTGAAATTAAGGGACATTTTAAATGCAACGTATGATAAATTTTAAATAAAAATTAAAGTTGAGATAAGGAAAAAGTGACTTTTTTTTTAAATAAGTGTCAGTGACAATTGACTTTAAACCGGGAAAATATTGTGAAAGTAATGCCAATTTTTAAATTTGAATATAGATAAAAACTGTAACTGTTATTAATTTAAAATAGAGTGAAAATAATAATTCACATACCTTAAATTCACTAAAGCTAATAAAACTACAGAATGTTATCCTTTATAGTTATAATAATCAACTTTTAAAATTTCCCAGATACATATGGTGTTTGGAGCATGTAATTTTTAACATTCGATTTGTAAACAAAAACCATATGATTTCCTTAATTTGGGAAAGTGTGAACTTTCGAAATTAACTTAATTTCATTTTTACGAAATTAAGGAAATTTGGTTATCTGAACCTAGTATCAAAGAAGATAAAGAAAAGAAACTGAGAGTTACTCGAAAAATTGTGTATAAATTTTTCTGGATTATTCAAAAAATATTCAAAAATTTTGTGTAATGAGGTGAAAATATTACGCAGTACAATAACAAAAAGCCTAATGTTACATAATGGCGCGTGAATATTTTCCCCACCCGGACCCTGCTACTTTGCCCACCCGGTCCCTACTCACCACGATATTTGCTGAAGTAAGAGAGGTTTCTGAGAAATTTCGTTGTTTGTTTTGGTTTTTTGACATTAAAAATCCGTTACGAAAAAATGCGCCAAAGTTGCAATTAAGTGCACAAATACCACATTACTAAAAGAAAAATAAGGCGGAATTTGTTTTCAATTATAAAAGCATTAAAAAAAGGTAATTATTCCAGAAAAATATATGAATTATTAGTTAATTAAAATTTATTTACAATTAAAACGGAAGTGCGTACTTGGATGTTTAAATTTCAAACATCTCTATATTTTTCCAAACGATTATCGAAGGTATATTATTAATTAAAAATAACGCAATTTATTGTTGTAGAATAAAGTAAATATATAAATGTATTAACACATTAGAAACTTAGATGTGTGCCTAATTAGTGTATATAATAAACTACGAATTAAGTTGTGCTTTTATTTTTTATTTTTTCCATGATATACTAATAATTATAAAAAAGGAAAAATCCTGAAGAGAAATTAATATTATTAATTATACTTTGATTGAGTGTTGTTATTATATATACATATATTGAAAAATTAGAATCACAATTTTCGGATCAGTTCGATAACAATTGCTATAAATTAGGTTTAGCGCAACATTTATTTAATAAATTAGAAAACGTTCATCCCTATATATGTTGCTCTAATTGCAAAATTGAAACTCTTCTATCTTTTTTCATTAAAGTAAGAATTTACTTCATTTTAAAATATTTCAATCGAGATAATAAAGTGTCGAATTTTAAATATAAACAATTATGCTTTCAACACTTATAAACAGCACAAAAGTGTTCATACTCTTTAAGAGATTTTTTGCTTAAACAAAAAATATTTTAGTTTTAATTTTATAATTTATTAAATTTATTTATAATTTATTATTTTTGGTTTAATATTAAATATTTTTAAAATAGTAATATTATTTTGTATATATTAAGTTATTCTAAATTGTATTTACATAAAATTGTATATTTGTTAAATAAAATATTTTGGTGGATAGGCCTATTTGGGAACCGAACACCTAAAACTCGGTAACACGCCAGCAAGCATACCTCTTAGGTGGTGCGGAAAATGTTTATATATTTAATATTTCTTCTAACACTATGCGATGAAATTGATCCTTATTGTTTACAATGTTGTTATTAACTAGTTAAGAATTTCTTGAATTTCATATACAAAAAACATTTCACCTTACTGAAAGGATTGCTTAAAACTACAAAAAATATGTGGTAGTAAACAGTATATACATTTTTACGATTTTCTATATTGAAAAAATTTGATGCACAAGCAAAAATTGTATTACAATATACCAAACTTTTTTTGAATTTTAAAAAATTATATTAATATTAATCTTTTTAAAACAATATATTAAAACAATGCAACCTAATACTCGAAATGTATGAACACATACTAACTTTTCTATTAGATGCTCAGCATATATATAAATATAGTACGTATATGTGCAACCTGATTAAAAGAACTTTTATTTTAATAAATACGATACAATTTTTTTAACTTTATTAAAACAATTTCATGACTAATTATATATACATATTTACATATATCAATAATAGCTACTTTATATTTACTATTGATTTTAGTTTACCAATTCTTCATTTATATTTGATTTATATAGCGCATTTAAAACTTTTATGTAAATTGAAGTAAAACTGATATAAAAAATCATGCCTATATTTACTCATTATAATCGTATTAATATATACAATGGATTTTCCAAGAACAATATTTTATACTATTTCTTCTAATTAGAAGAAA
>NW_024035041.1:0-4568 GCF_002237135.1 Teleopsis dalmanni | reverse complement strand
ATTAATAATAATTTAATAATAATAAAACTGTAATAATAATAAATAATAATTTAACAATAATAAATAATAATTTATTACTAATAATTATTATTAATAACAATTATTATTAATAATATATTAATAATAATAATTTAATAATAATTTATTAATAAAAATTTAATAATAATAACTTATTAATAATAATTTAATAATAATAATTTATTAATAATAATTTAATAATAATAATAAATAATAATAATTTAATAATAATAAATAATAACTTATTAATAATAATTTATTAATAATAATTTAATAATAATAAATAATAAATTATTAATAATAATTTATTAATAATAGTTTATTAATAATAATTTATTAATAATTTATATTATTAATCACAATTAATATTATTAATAATAATTAATATTATTAATAATAATTAATATTATAAATAATTTATTAATAATAATTAATATTATAAATAATTTATTAATAATAATTTAATAATAATAATAATTTATTAATAATAAGTTTCAATAGTAATATACTAATAATAATTAACTAATAATATTTTATTAATAATAAAATACTAATAATAATTTGTTAATAATAAATAATAATTTATTAATAATAAATAATAATTTATTAATAATAAATAATAATTTATTAATAATAAATAATAATTTATTAATAATAATTTATTAATAATAATTTATTAATAATAATTTATTAATAATAATTTATTATAATTTATTAATAATAATTTATTAATAATAAATAATAATAATAATAATAATAATAATAATTAATAATAATAATAATAATTAATAATAATAATAATTAATAATAATAATAATTACTAATAATAATAACAAATAATATATTTTTAATAAATTATTTAAATATTTTATATCTGACCTACTTATATTTTAAAGTAATTCGGTGTCTAATTTAAGGTTTTATGAAATTAAAGCACTAATCACATATTCACTTTTAAATTTAATAAATTATAAAATAATCTAATTCTGCTTTTATGGAAACAGTAAATGAATTCAAGATTTTATGGTCAATATCAGTTTTAATTTAAGTGAAGCCAATTTTAGAAATAAATATTTAACTATTACCTTTCTTAGTTGCTTTTTTGTTACTTCCCAACTGTCCAGTAACATCTTGTAAACGTTTTTCCAATTCTTGTTTTTTCTCAGCCATTTGTTCATCTTTTGATTTACCTGATGGTTTTTTATCTAAATTAAAACAAGTTAAGTAAAGCAACTCAAAGTAATTAATCAAAAAACATATTCATTAATACTAAAATTTTGAACGTTATATAAAATTCTTTGATTCTATTTGTATTATATAAATAATATTCGTGCATACTAAAAATTAAATTGTGGCCTTCTAGCTTGCATTAACATGTAATGTTATTAAAAATATATAACTGCATATTTAACTGTATATTAATTTAAATTATGTTTCTGGTATATTGAATTTATATGCAGATTGATTGTGAGAAAAAATTTTATTTAAAAAGCAAGAACTAAAAAATTTTATTAGTTTACTAAATATTGCTTTAGCAAAAACATATGCGTGATTAAAATAACCAATTATTTCTTTAATACAACAAATTAAAAAAGTGACTTATTTTGATTTATACATTAGCTAAAAATTGAATATTACAGTATTAACTTTTACACTGAAATACTGAATAATTGCATTATATTTACATATTTTCAAAATGACTAAAAATAAATAAATATGATATACCATATATAGTAGACATCTAATTTAACGAATGATATTTTTTACAGCACAATAATTAAATCGAAAAATTCATTTTACCAAATTGTTATTATTCATTTCATATTTTTTTTTTTGAAAAATTTTATTTTTTTGTCTCTTGATGGTGTTTATTGATTTTTTATACTTCCTTTTGTTAGATCATTGTTTTGGTGTAACATACATTTTTTTCAAATAATTAAGCGATTCACTTTAATTGTGAAATATTTTAGGTGTCATTTTAACAACACCTAAACACGATACGGCTTTTTAGTGCAGTTATTGATAAATTTATATAAACGAATTTATATGGAATAAACAATAACAGACTTATGTCGTTCGTTAAATCTGACATCCGTTGTAACAAAGTCTACTGTATAAAAAGGATATACGGCTAAAAAGAAAAAAGTTTTATTTCCAACACCAGTAACCAATTTTAATAACTCTACTATTTAATACATTAAGAAGCTAAGAGTAAAGTTTTCTTAAAGAAACCATGAATAGGATTTTAAAATTTTTATAAAAATATGATCGAAATTAGTTCATCCAATTAACACTGTCACTACTATTCTAATTTTGAAAATTATTATTTTTCCTTATTTACTCCATTTAAATTTATTTTCAGTAATTGGATGTTTAATTTTTCGCAGTAAACTTATAATATCAACATTTTTTTATATAATTCTTTCTTATTTTAAATAAAATAAGTTGAATTGAGCTTTTAATATTTGCGCCTGTTTCCTTACATTTTAAGGTAGAAGAAGAATTAAGAAATCATTTACAAGACGTAAAAATACACGCACTGGTTTTTTATTGATAAAATTTTTTTTAAATTTGAAATAAATTTTAGCAATTTTGACAATTTCAAGGATCGACCTCATAAAATTTTCCAGAACTGTTTGAATATATTTAATAAATTATTTTTATGTCAAATTAGTTTTTTAAGGCTATATTTTCCAATATTGTGCGTGTTTTAGTATGTACAATTATATAAACGTGCAATGTAAATATATGCGCAAATAATTAACATTATTAAACGTAAAAGTTTGCTAAAACTGAATAATAAAATTTCTACAGCATTCTGTATATAAAGCTTACAATTGTAAAATAATATTGTATAAATATTTTAAGAGTTGCGAAAAAAAAATTAATTATGTTCAAGTTTGAGACGGAATAAATATTATCTTCCATATTATGAATGAAACGTAATTTGAACTTTATTTCTGTTGTAGTAGTAGTAGTGCGTGCCATTGGGATAAACTTACAGTAAGGCTTACGAGTTTTTTTGCGTAGGCATGATGCTACATAACTTTCCAACTCTCGTAACGTCGACGGTTTCAATGTTTCGAAATCTATTTCAATTTCATCTGGATTAGAGTCCCGCAGCGATGGTTCACGATTTTGGATAATATGGACCACTCTTCCGAGTTTATCACCTAAAGTTCATTAATATATGTAACATTTTTTTGCTGCAAATAACAAGACGGAAAAAAAATGTCACCTGGCAATTTATTTATATCTAAGGACAGTTGACGTTTTTCATCATATGACATTGGTTTAGCTGTGTCTTCCTCTTCAGAGTCAAAATTCATTACTTGGCTAGGTTTCTTCTTATTCGGACCACGCGCTACTCCACTAGCAGTAGCAGCAATTACACTAGTGCTCGCATTCCCTTTCGCTCGTTTATTACCTATAGTTGCACTTCCTGCTCCTGATGCCGCAACTGATGCTCCACTAGCTTTTGGGCCACGTGGCCCCTTAACTTTAGCACTTTTATTCACTACTGCACTCACAACTGTTCCTGTTACACTTGCCATTGGAGTCCCTTTGTTTGCAACATTTAACTGACCTATTGCTATTGCTGTTGTTAGATCATGACTATGCAAATTTCCCAACGTGGCGACGCCGGCGCCGCCTGTGCCTAAATTATTCCCTCCTTGGGTAATTCCACCACCACTAAGAACACCGCTTGCACCGACCTTTTTCTTTTCCTTTAATTTTTTTTTTGCCTTCTTCTTGTTGGATGCTTCTTCCATCAATTTACGCATTTCTTCTTGTAAATCCAACAGTTTAGTTTCAAGCATTTTCAACTTGGCATTTCGTTCCTCGTCTGAATTTGATTCATTTTCCGTATCTGAAGACTCATCGGAAGAAGAATCAGACGCTTCATGTTTTATACTTGTAAGAGCATTGTGTGCTGCAGCCGCTGCTGCAGCATGTGCATTTGCAACAGGTTCATCGGGAATATTTGCATAACGCATTTCAAAAACATCCTGCAGCTTGCGACCCATGGCAACTACATCATGATCTGGTGGATTATATTTATAACAATTAGTAAAAATTAATCGCACATCAGCAGCAAATTCTGGAGCACTTTTATATTCACGATTGTCCATTTTGTGTTTGACAGTTCCTAAATCCATTGGCTTTTTTATAATATCATGGTAATCGTGTAAAGCTAACAGTTCTGCATCTACAGGTTTATAAAATGGCCATGCATATCCAGAATGTTTTTTAGAAAATAGTTCCTTAAGAATTTCATTGCATGACTTAAGTGCATCTGAAAGTTTTTCTTTTGATTTAGGAGCTCCAGGAACAGCAGCTGTGCCACCAGCACCAGGAACACCGGGAACTCCAAGTGGTGACATTGGATAAGCAGATCCTTGGAATGTTAAATCCTAGAAGATAGAAATTAATAAAGCTTTAAATTTTAATAAAACGAGCCGTAGTGTGAGCGGGTAATTCAAGTAACTTGAATAAACAGAGTTAGGCGATTTAAGTGTTACCAACTACACACAGGTATATCTATCAAA
>NW_024035040.1:0-4571 GCF_002237135.1 Teleopsis dalmanni | reverse complement strand
GGAGCCGTCTTCTGTGGTATCCTCATGAAACAAGACATTTCCATTAATTGTCACGTTCTCATCATTTATGAGGTCGGCATCAACGTTTAACGGTATATCTTTATAAGATAACTTATCCGTGACCAACAAGCCCTCTGCGATCTCCGCATCATATTTGATTTCCTGATTAATCCTGAAAACTGTATCAACTGCACTGACGGCATCGATTTGAGTATCTGTACCCAACATGCTATCAAAGACATCCGCATTGGATGGAATATCAGCAGCTAACACGTCATCTGCCTTAAGTGGCATATTTGCCGGGGATATGTCATTTATGCCAATTGCTTCACATGGAATAAAAACATCGCATGTGAAATCTACTTCAAATGGAATACCCTCAACATATATAACATATAGGGACTCTTGCTCGTCCAAGCAGATGTTAATTTCAACTGATTCAGCTATACCAGAGCCGATTAACACGAAATCATAACTACCTAAGCCGAAATAGTCTTTCCTTCTTTTGTTCCTTGTCTTTCTTCTGTTTTTTTTCTCTATTCATTATGTGAATCAGTCTTCTTCTTCGTCTTATCTTCTATCTTGTCTTCTCTCTTATCTGACATCAAATGTTACGTAATCGCCTGTATGTGTGTACGTTCGAATCACAGGATTTTGTAAAAATGAAACAAACTTCTTAATTAGAGAAACTATACTTTATTATGTTTGTAGTATTAAAAAGAACTAGTATTTACTAGGAGCAAATTTAGGAAAACATAGCTTCACTCAAAACAAATTCCAACTCATTTTTTTACAAAATATAAATTGACAATGATTAAATAATATTTAAACATTCCATTGCTAATCTGATCAAATTCGTAACAATATATATGTTTTAGGTTAATATCCGTTTTTGATATTTGTTACTTCTTTGTAAAATACTCTTATTTTGTTATTGCCTGGAGCTTCGATGTCTTCTAATTTCTTGCTGAAACCTTTCTATTCTTTCTTCAAATAATCTTGTTAGCTTCCATTCTTCGCTTGCTGCATTCTTCAGATGCACTTCATTTTAATTAGATTAGATTATGCTAACATACCAAAAAGGTCACGTATAGACCATTAAGGTCCATTGCGATACAAGATCATAGTCTTAATTTAGCGATTGTGTGCATCACTTAGGATGTGCGTTTCGTTAGCAAATTTTATTAGGATTCCAACAGAAACCCTAGGTATGTGCTCCAGTTCTGTTAAACTAACAGTCCCAAGTATTTTTTGTCGAGTTTTCTAGAGAGCCGGGCAATTACATAGTATATGCTCCAGAGTTTCCTTTGCATCCGGCTCGCTGCATTTTCGACAAGCATCACTGTGAGTTAGGTTTAGTTTTCGGGTATGTGATACGATCAGACAGTGATTTGTCAACACACTAATTAATATTCTGCAGTTGCTTCGATTAGACGATATAACATCCTTGGTGTACTTTTCTTCGTATATGTGTTTACACATAATTCCAGCTATTCTACAGGTGATTAAGTTCCGCCACCTTACCTTTGCTCTCCTTGTCATGTGCTCGTCCAGAAGTTTGTGTATTTGTTTCAGAGGTCTAAGTACTTCGCTCGTTTGTTCCTCTGAAAGTTTTGCGCCATTTTTAGCAATAGCATCAACTGTCTCATTTCCCTCTATGCCTTTATGACCAGGAATCCAGTACATACAAAGTCTGCGGTTGCAGGCTAGTCTTGCTATAGCTTCCTCACATTCTAGAACATTTGTGGATGATGACCAGTAAGATTTGATCGCCTTAATAGCTGCTATCCACATAGAAATTTATGCAGTAGTTTCTCGTTTCATCCATATATACAAGCTCCGCCGTTTTCTTAACAGCAAACACTTCTGCTTGGAACACACTTCTGCTAGCAGTAGTTGGAAAGTTTAAACGACATTCTTATGCACAATAGATGTCAGCTCCTACTCCCACTTCCATCTTCGAACCGGCTGTAAATTCATTTATGGTGTTGCATTTTAGTAAAATGCCTTTTTTCCATCCTGTGGTATCGATCACAGTTTTTATCGTTGCTCCGGGGTACATGATCGGGATCATATAATCCGAATCGGGAGTGGCGTTCTGATTTACAACGTTATGCCTGCAAGATCTTCGGGTAAGTTGCCCAATGATGCGTAGCCGTTTGGCTGTTTTTGGCGCCATATTTTCGGCAAAGACATCAATCGTGGGTAAGTTTAGTATAGCATCAAAAGATGCAATCGGAATTGTTCTTATTGCGCCAGTGATGCAGATCGCGTGGTGTCTTTGGACGTTTTCCAGAGGTTTTATATACGTTTCCTTTTCTACAACTGTCCATCAAACCAATATACCGTAAAGTAATATAGGTCTGACTATAGCCGTGTTGCACCAATACATAAGAGCGGGTGAGAGGTCCCATGTACTTCCCAGCATCCTTTTACATGGGTATAAGGCACTCCTCTACATTGAACTTCAACGCTAGCTTGCTATCCACAATTACTCCAAGATATTTCGTTTGAGTTTTTAGTGGCAAAAGAGTTCCGTTTAAGTTCGGTAGCGTCCATGCTGTGACCTTGTGCTTTCTTGTGAGAAGTATTGTGTCAGTTTTTCCTGCATTTACGCTTTAGCCAGCGTCGGTCGCCCAGTTGTAAATTGATCTGAGAGCGTCGCTCATTAACGCACTTAGAGTTGATAGGCATCTCCCCGTTGTAACTACAGCAATGTCGTCTGCATTGTAATGAACCTTACCGCCGAGGTTTCGCTCGCTAGATGCCAGAGTCGTAACAAGAATATTTCTTTGTAACCCTGAATCTTCTCGTAATACAATAAGTTTGGACACTTGATAATTTTTTTTATACTTATTTTTACTTATGTTTACCTACATCAGAAACGCACAACTGGGCACCTTAAAATTTTAACAACATGTGGTCATCTAACATATGTGTGACAGCGAACGTCAAGCGCGAGTGAACGAGAGTAACGGAAGTTCGTTGAATAGCGTCAGTTGGATAGCGTCGTGATTAAATATTTTGTTCAGTTAAATAAAGTATATTAAAGTTATGTTATAAAATATTTTGTTCAGATAAATAAAGTATATTAAAGTTATGTTATTAAATATTTTGTTCAGTTAAATAAAGTAAAGTAAAGTTATTTAAATAAAGTCTATTAAAGTTATGTACTTAACTCAAAAACCATATTTAAAGTTCAGAAGTGGGATTACTCACGGTTAACTACGAAACCTGTACGTAAATTGTGCGCGTTAAGACTCCGCTAGCGAGTTCTAAGAAATTGTGCGCGTCAAGACTCCGCTGGCGAGTTCTAAGAAATTGTGAGTGTGAGACTTCGCTGGCGAGTTCAAAGAAACAAAACGTTAACTCGAACGTTAACATTTCTTCACGCGGTGAAAACGAAGAATTGAGAAAACAAATTAGCGAACTGCGGCAAATGGTTCAACAAGTAGCCATTAACCAGAATAACGTTAGAAACAATCAAAACAGTACTTCAGAAGTGCCTAGTAAGGGCCGTAGCGCGCGTTCTATACGAGAAATCGCAGAAGTCTTGCCCGAATTCGACCCAACGAATGAAGATTCTATTACAGCTACGCAATTTGTCGAACGTGTTGAAGCTGTTATGTCTGTATATGCGTCGCCCGAAAAAGTGTGCTTCTTGCAGTGACGGCTTGAAGGATGTAGCGCGCATGTGGCTGGACGCATCACCAAGAATGCATGCTACTTGGAAGGAGTTCTCAAATGAGCTTGTCACCGAGTTCGGTTGCGAATACGATGAAGCGGATATACATTACAATATGTCGCGCGTTGCTCGAAGGCAAAACGAAACAATAACTGAGTTCATTTTTCGTGTCTCTGTGCTAGGACGACGTCATAATCTTAGTGAGATGGCTATCACGAAATACGCCCGAGAACGATTAAAACATCGAGAACTACAAATGGCGATTGCTCCGCAAAAATTCGTATCCGTTAAAGAAATGTGTGAAGCATGCGAGAACTTTTTACAAAATTGCATTAAGATAAACGAAAAGCCTTTTCATAATGCGGGTGAAAGCGAACAAAGAATACAATCGTTCAGTAAGGCAAAGAATGTTATGTGTTACAATTGTGGTGAGTCAGGGCACTTGTCAGTAAATTGTGCAAGACCCCCAAAACGTCCTCGTTGTATAGATTGTAATAAGGTGCACCCCAAAAATGAACAGCAAAATTGCGGAAAACCATCAGCTTTCGTGCGAAAAAGTGGTATTATCGACAATAAATTTCTTAAGAAAATAACGATTGGTGGCAAGCAAGCCATTGCATTTATTGATACTGGAAGCGAATGTAATATGGTCCGGAAAACATTTGCCAACGATTTTGGTGGTACGCGCAGCAAAAACCTATTTACCATCAGTGGATTCGGTGGTGGTATAGAACGATCTGAGATACAAATCGACACGGATTTGAAAATCGATGAAGTTGAAAAACCGTTGACGTTGCACGTCTTCAAAGATCGTGTGTTGAATTACGATTTATTGCTCGGGGACGAAATATTCAATAGCGAAAATATACGCGCCGTATATGACAAC
>NW_024035038.1:0-4579 GCF_002237135.1 Teleopsis dalmanni | reverse complement strand
TATTTTTCATATGTTTTTGGCTTTATGCCTTTAAACAAATTTCACAAATTGTATGGTCACTTTTTTGTCTCACTGGCACATATGCGCAAGAATATGTACATACATGCAGCAGAAGCATGTATGAGAAAATAAAAAAAAAATTGCTGTTTAACTTGCATTCACATTCGAAAAATATATAAATGAAAATTTTAATATTAATTTTTATTTATTAATAAACAAATTAAACTTGTATATTTATACTCCAAATATTACTTTTAATGTTCGAATGTTATAGAAACAAACTTTAATTGTATGAATTTTGTTATTTTCTGTACGTTTCTAGCAGTTTTATACACTGAACATACCGAAAAAAGAGTTTGTCAGCTGCAAGTTTTATTAGCGGCAAATTGTTATATATAATAAAATCACAAAATTTTAATTTTATTTTGGAATATAAAAACAATAATTATTGTTAAATAAACTCAAATTTATTTATGTTTTAACTATTTATTTTTAAATATTCACACACAATTTTCAATTTTCGCTGAAAATTTTTCCGTACACTACAGATCGCGACCGTATTGTTCAAACGCTGTAAACGTAATAAAACTGAAACACTGAGAAGTCGTGTATATAAATCAGTTTGTGTGGATTGTATTAGCAGACTTGTATGCAATACAATCCACAATGCTCTTCTCACCAATTGTTTAGTATAGTAACTGTATGATTTATATGCGTTCCTTCTCTTTCGAATAACAAATAAAATGTTATGCAGAAGTTTTACAGTTTATAAAACTGCACAATGAATGTGGATTGTGGAAATGCACTTTAATTGATATATTTTTCGGCTTATTAGTTTTTTTAAATATTTAAATTTTATATAACATGTATAAATATAAATTATTTAAATTATTTAAATTATTTAAATTATTTAAATAATTTTTTTACAATTTTATGAATTAAATCATTTTTAATTGCAGTTTATTAATATACGTAAATAGTAAAACCCGCAAAGCAGGAAAATGAATTTTTACTTAATAAAATTCAATTAACTCAAAAATATATTATATATTAATTATATATCAGCAAAACTAATGTAATAATTTAATAAAATTAAAAATTATAGCAATTTACATAGAAAATAACTTTCATATATAGAAAATAATTATTTTAAAGACATTTTTGACACTGATTTAAATGAATTTCTAGAGTATTCCGATGAATTTCGTCGAAATAAAAATTAAATGAACTCATAAAAGAATTTTTTAGCCGGTAAATTTGTGTAATTATTTACTATTATTAATTTATTAAGAAAAAAAAATCTTTTTTTCTGCAAACTTAATCCTTAAATTAATTCGCAAATAATTTTATTATAAAAAAAGAATTCAATGAACCACTAAAAAGGTTTGATTCATGCATCAAATATATATGTATGTACTTTAGATAAAGTTTTTAAAGTCATTCTAAAATCAATTTTTTTTTTTTTTTGCTAAGGAAGCTATGTAAATATTTAATAATATTTTATAGTATATCTAGATATCGTATAGGCTAATGTGCTTCTGATGTCGCAATTTTTGGCTGCACGTTCAAAAATTTTGTTTTACATGCAGTTCATTTACATGTACATGCGTACATTTTTAAATGCATTGGATTTCAATAATTTACTGCAGGCTTTTAATTAACAAAGCATATAAGTTTTGATTTATTTTGTTTGAGGTAGCTCTGAAATTAACAAATAATAATTTAAGATTCAAAATAGTAATTCTTTGAGGAAATTGGCTACTTCTGCTAACAGAAAGGGAAGATAAAAAGAAAATTTGCAAACATCGCTTGCACAACAAATTAAACAAACTAACAAACACACCATATGTGTGTAGTGTGTAGTGCACGGCCTCAAAAACAAATAACTTGACTTCCAAGACGGTGGCCGCCTAAAATATTTATGTTCTACTCTGTGCAAACAAACAACAGCAAAAACGAAAATCGAAAAACTATATAAAAAAGTTGTTAAATAGAGAAAGAAGAAATAACAGAAACTGAACCGTTTGCTTGCAGTGAGAGAGCAGAGCAAATGATTTTTGATCAAATTCACATACGAATAAGAGTAAAATGACAAGTGCAAAAAACTGCCGCGCAAAATTTATTTGCATAAAATATTTTTTGTTATATATTTGTTAAGGGGGCAAACATATATTATAAGCTTATATATATTTAGTTTATTATAATTGTTTAAAAAAAATTTGTAATATAAATTACAATTTTTTTATAAATTAATTTATTAGCGAATATATTGTTTTTCGCCCTTTCTCTATTCCTTCTCTCGTAGTCAGACAACTCTCGCATACACACATCCATTTTCGTTTGGCGCTTCTTGAAATGAAGCAAAGTAAATTTCCAAAGCGAGAATTGAGATTAATATGTCCTCAAGTTTTCCTTTGATTGCAATGCATTCTTCTGTGAAGATTCGGCTAACTTGTTTGCTTTCCTCTAAAAAGTATAATAAAATATTTGAATACGTTTTAAATCTGTAAAATTAAATTTAAGCTAAAATTATTTATTTAGTACCACGAGTTCTACGGCTGGCAAATAATTTCTTCATCACAAACGATACAGAAATAGTTTTAATAAGACACTACTGAAGAGAATACTATTTTCGTACTAAACAAATTTATGTATTCAATCTAACATCAAGTAAAAAATTTACACTTAAATTTAATTGAAATTAAGTTCGTATGACAGTTATTTGATAAAATGTTTTTATAATTGGTGAATATACCGCCTACGAAAAAAATAAAAATAAACTAATTTAATTAAATTAATTTACCTTCAGCTCTAGCGCGTTTTTCAAATTCGTCAAATAAACGATTTACTTCATCCATTTCACGGCGTAAACGTCTTAATTGTGGATCATTTGGATCACCCTCACTTAAAAGTTTATCTGCGTCATCATTGAGTGCATGCCGTATCGCTGTACGCTGTTCTGGACCCATTGCAAGAAATTGGTCAAAGTCCCATCCTTTGACAACACGAATTGTAGCAAAAATCATATTTTGACGTAGACGTAAATGTTTTTTTGCCATAAGCTCACAAAACGATCGAATAACCGTTTAAGTCGTTCAGCAGCATCAATTGCCTCTTGGTCAGGAGGAGGCATTAATAAGCAAGCACTAGGAATTGAACCCTCTTGTCCTATTGAATTACGAATTCTCCATTTAACTCGACTAGAGTTATCGAGCAAGATACAAGTTTCTCCCTTTTCAATTTGTAGTTGACCTTGCTGCTTATAAGCACATATTGCTTGTACAGAGCATTGATTATTTACCGGTTGTCGTCTTTTATATATTGGAACAATTGTTTGAGCCCGATGGGTCAAATTAGCAACAGTTTCACTAAAAGCATTCAATTCTTCACGTAAATCCTGCATACCACGTAATAAAGCTTCACCTTGATCAAGACCAAAATCCGATTGAGAATATTTGCTATTTAAAATGTCATCACGCTTCACGAGTCATTGCTCGGCATATTTTATTTCAGCAAAAAATTGATGATATTCGGTAGCATGCTTTAAGTGGACTTCAAGACACAGTGTCAACTGAAGCAGCCAAGCCCATTGTTGTTGTAGTACGGCAACCCTCTCAGAGTCCCGGTACAGTTGCTGACAGAAGTCAAAATCAAACCAAGCGAAACAGACTTCGTAAAGTTACTGCGCAGAAACTTAGGTAATGTACGAACTCAACCTGGACTGCGACACGTTCAACAACCAGTCTTAGTACCCAGCGAGCTGTCAGAGAGCAAGTATGTATTCCTACGCATCGATCGCGTTCCGACACCGTTAGAACAACTTTACGAGGGCCCTTATTAGATTATTTATTATTATGAAATTTAAATCAATAAAACAAATCCATAAAGAAAGTGTGTGAATTTTATGTTAAATTGAGTGTCAAATTTGATCAAGTGAATATTTTTTTATACAATATTAAATTTAACCGACACGAGCACCACTCAATATGGTAAATGCAACAAAAATTTTTTAAATCGTGAATAACAGTAAATAGCAATGCAAAAAATTTACAATATTTTTTGAATGTTACAACAAAACTTTATAGACAATGTACGATAATTACGCGTACTCATTCTCGTATTCGTACAACAGAAATTATTTTCAAATAATTCCTTATCCTTATGCAAATCATGCAAAATTGTTATATTATTCTGTTTAATGAATTATTATTATTTAGATATATTGAATTAATTGCTGCAAGTTAATTGCTAGACTCATTAAATTTGATGAATGTTACCAATATATGAATGAGCTACAATTCAGTTTGAGCAATGAAGCGTAAACGAAACATTGGACCACTAATTTTAAACAGCAAAAACCACAAGTGCAAAAAAAGATTTAATGAAATAAGTGTTATTTAACACTTACTTTGTGCTCAATGGTCGTTTGTAGATTCTTATCCAAATGCACCTTTATAATTTGGGTGCCATCCAATTTGGCACGAATACGTTTGCCTACGATCTCTGCTGGAAACACTAAATCTTCTAAAATAAAATACACAGCAGTTAAACTACGCGAACGGATTATTGCACCGTCTTG
>NW_024035037.1:0-4580 GCF_002237135.1 Teleopsis dalmanni | reverse complement strand
TAAGCGTCGGATCCAGTGTGGTGAATTCCAATTCGCCGCGTGGTAGTATTAGATCGGGGTCTGCAATATATACTTTTGTTGCATAAAAGAAAATCATACAAAAAATGTTGTGTGAGGATTAAGTATAGTTAGTTTCAGTTTGGTGTGAGGATTGAGTGCAGGAGACAGACACAAAGAGCGAAAGAGAAAATTAATGGAAAAGAAGAAAATGTTTTAATTAGTAAATTCATTAATTAGTCTAAGTTATGTTTTCAATAAATTTGTAATGGCTTAGTTTACAATAAATAAAATAATTTCACAAAGAAATATAAATTGAACTTATTTTTGTGATAAAGCAAACAGAGCACAAGCATTAAAATATAAATAAAAAACTTATTACAAATATTTAGAAATAAATTAATTATTAAAAAATAATGAAATAGTATTTAAAAGAGTTAAAATATATACATATCTAGACATATACATTAAAAATTAATCCATAGTTTATTAAGCATTGTCTTGGATACTTCACTTCACCTTATACTTCACAAATATTTTTGGGTCTAACAACTTCATAAGTTTATACAAAAAATATTTTCGACTATGGTATAGTGCAACCATGGAGCTGCAGACGTGAGCATTAAATAAGTTTAATACACTTTAACTGTGAAATTAAAATTAATATTATATTGGATTATAAATATTCATTTACCAAACAAAACAAAAAAAATATATTAACTGAAATATATTAAACATATGCTGTGGTTAATTTATCTCAACTATATTAACTGCTTAAACATGGCTTGCGTTAATGTGAACAACACATTGCTCTGGTATTTTATTGTATTTGTTGCGACATTAATTCGCTCATTTTTTAAACGTTCACTAGATTGTTCATCAACTTTCTACTTGTTTCTATTGCGTCCTATACTTCTTTTTACTGCAAATTATTATGTTTTTATTATTATTTTATCTGTGGGTTTATTATAAAAATTTAATAATATATATTATTGCTTTATGTGAGCTGATTTTTTTAAACTGCTTAAATTAAAAGTTAAGCACGCTTTTTTTTGTAGATTCAAAACTAATATGTTCTTAATATTTAGTCTTCATTGTGTGATAGCAATATTTTTATCAATTTGATTTTAGTTCCTCATATACTTGTACCATAAAAAAATTATTCAGATTTGAATCTTAACCTCTACGCACATCATCGTTCTGCATAAAAAACTGCACACAAATATCAAATATAATTTTTTTATTTGCTTCACTGAAGTTCTGTCCCCCCTTCATTTACAACTTTTCCTTCCGCAATACATCAAATTTTCTATTATTATTTTATTTTTAATACTCATACATGCTCTCTAATATTGTTTTTATTTTGCATGCAGCTTTTGGAGTTGATTCCCTTGGCATAAATAATTTATGCTTTAATATAACTTTTTGCATGAGAATGGTGGGGTTATATACATATCACTTAACCCAGTGTTTCGGGTACAACCCGTAAAAGAAATGTCACCACCAAGTCAACCCAAACAACCCAAACAATCCCAAGACCCTCGTTTCTTGTTTACGCTTTTATTTTTCTTAACGCATTTTTATTGTTATTGCTTTTTATGACGCATTTGTGCGGCGTCTTGCAGCAATAAAGATTATCACACAATGCAGTGACATACGACGATATGCGTCTTACCACTTGCCACTTGACGCTTGCGACATGTTTTGCTGCAACGCAAATGTTGAGCGTTTGTGCGACGGTACAGGAAAGAGTTCGGCGATTTTTAATAGGAAAACTTTATGCGTTAGGCGGTATCGAGTGTCACAATTGAATGTGGAAAGCACCCAAAAATTATGTTGTAGCCAGGAAATGTGGAACGAACAATAAACAACAATAAACAATGCTGGAAGATTGCCTAGATGGGGTTGGTTGATGTGGTTGATGCATAGCGAAAATGTTTTATTAGAAAAGTCAGTTTTTAAATTATTGCATGAGACAATGATATGCTAAATAATATAAAGTTTCAAAATGATATCGCATAAGAGAAAATAAAATTTTGCTTTAAGGTTGCATCAAACATATACTTTTAAATATCAAAATTTATGGCATTAATAATATGAATAAGTACTCAGAATAATAATACGAGTATATGGATTTTTAGTGTTGAACTAAATTTCTTTTATCAGTTAAAATAAGATGTTATTGAAAAAATTAAAATCTATTAGTTCAATGTTAGCAAAATGTAGTGTCCTGGTCACTTTTCCTGGTCACTTGTTTCTTGCCGGTTCACCAAAGATAACTTTAACTTAGCTGTGTCATTATAAAACATCTGATGAAGTTGCTTCCATTTTTTGAAAGGAGTCCACTTCGATTTCCAGGACTACACAATTGGACATAGAATTTAGTTAACTTTAATCTTCCAAAAAATTCATTTAAGCTAAGCTGTAATAATATATCCCAAGATCGACTGCAGGTTATAAACGCTAATCAGTAGGTTTTAATAGCTGATATCCTCGTAATCTCATCAAATAAAAGTGTCAATCTTGCTTCGTCGATCTTCTTGGTATTTTATTTCTCTACGACTCAGATGGCAGTTTATGTAGAAACTAACATAAGAAGGTGTTGTTAATATGCAATAAAAGTTTAATATAAAAAAAAAATTTGATTAAAAAAGAACAATTACATTCAATGCACAATATGCTTAAATGCTTTTGGAAGAGTTTGAGTCTCAAAACTATATCCTCTTTTTTATTGGTGACGTGATTAAGCCAAGTTTCTTGCATAAAAAACACAAATATTTTCACACATCAATGATGCATTCCTGCCTTAATCTGTGTGACTTGTCAGGTATGTGGAATTTCTCCCTTGTTTTTGTTATGTGAGTACACCAAAAGCCATTAACTACAACAAAATTTTTGTGGTTGTCACATAATCGAATCAGATATGTCAAATCTGACAAGGAATCTAACAAAGACAAAGCATATAATATAAAGTTAAGACTTTCATGGTTCAACGAAAAATCTTTTGGGAACTGTAATTCATAGACGGTCTTCATGTGAGTATTTTGAACGAGCGTTCTCAAGTGCATCCTATAGGATGTAACTTTTACTCCGGGGTGTCGTTCTTCAATATGTCAATTAGTGCAATAATCAGTTGATATGTTATTTATTAAACAAGACATCAGACAAAAAATAAAATGCCTAATCCTTTCTTGAATTTATTAAACCAAAAATGGGTGTTAGAAGTCACAGTTTAGAGTTTTTGTTATTAGTCTTAATTATTAATTCCTAAAAGATTTTGTGGTTCTTGACATTATTATTAATATTTATATTTATTAGAATTATGAATAAAGCGTTGACACATTTTTGCATTTTATTAATGTTTGCTAGAAATTAATTTTTCTACGAGTATAAACTTTATTATCAAAATATTTGCTTTTTCTTTTTATAGTTCTAATAATTAAGACCTGCCTGCTTTAATACCTTGCATTCTAGGAAAACTAACTTTACTAATGCTACTTGGCATGTCACAAATTTGCCTAATTAGGATTGTCTGCAAGTGCACATTAACCTTAATAACAATAAATGTGTGTGCGTTAAGTAACCCGACGGAGATGCTGGAAGTCGCTTTTATATTTGACTTTTCTTAAAAGTACAACAGTATTTAATGCTATATAAAACACATAGATACTTATGTAAAATGACATGACACGAACATAAAAAGGTTTTCCATGGCTTTGTCTCGCACCTGCCTATAGTTTTGTTTTTCTTATAAATGAATACTATATTAAAAATACAGGGCGAGATTATTTAAGAAGTTTATGGAGAATCACTTTAGCATTCTGAGAAAAAATATCATATTTTCAGGGAATAATTCTAGTATATACCATACATATAGAGTTAACTATTTCTCGTTAAAACAAAGAAAAAAAGAGAAGTCTTCTCATACATATCTCCATAATCAAACCTAAAAACACTTGTCCTCAAAAAAGTTTCTGGAGGCGTTACTCTTAAACTCCAACTTTCAAACATAAAATTAAATATTACCAATACAAGGATTCTATAAAATACGGATTGAAATATTTGCCCATCTTGTTTATTGATGTTCTATAAATTTCAGGAATCGGGATTCAATACCTTCATCGGGACTGATTTCACATATCATATCTACATTTTCTTATCAACTCTAATCAGATTTGAACTCAAATAAGTCTACACACGTCACTTTTAACTATCATTTTTAAAGCTGCAGCTAATGATAAACTCTTGAAGATTCCAAGACATACAGATTCCGCGATTTTGAGAAAACGGTTCAGTACCTCAATTTAGATTTCATTGCTTTTCTTTAAAACATTATTTTGCTTATTTCTTATATATAATCACATCACATCAAATCTAACCAGATCCGAATTCAAACAAATCTCTAGATGAGGCTTAAGAACGGCGATACCTGGAGATTCCACTAAACATTTATCTATCTTGTCTGCATAAGTTTTAAAACTTTTAGGTTCTAATTCCTCCGACTAGCTTTTCTTAAATTTATCTTTATTTTGTACAAAACATATGCTATTAATACACACCCTGTAAGTCACTATTCCCAGAAA
>NW_024035036.1:0-4582 GCF_002237135.1 Teleopsis dalmanni | reverse complement strand
AAGCAAATATTATTGCTGTTTTTGAAATAAATTTAGTTGCAATAATTAAAGGGATATATTACCGGACAATACTTTTAAATTGAGAATTAAAGAGTTCAGTTTCTAAAAAAAATTTATAATACATTTAAAATAAATATTTTATGTGAATTATTGTTTAAGCATGAACACTTATTTATTATAATGATCAGTTTATTATTATTATAAGTCTGTTATCGTTCAAATTCTCCGAATTATGAACTAAGAAAAAACATGGGTAAAAAATATCCTATAATAGCTAACATTTTAACATTTTTAAATATCTAATTATCCGTATATAATTATGATAAAGAAAATATATGTCTAAAGACAATAGAAGAAAAAATCACAAGTGCCGGACTTCCGTCGTTTTTTGAACCTTGTTTGAAATGTAATTAAAAATAATACAGTCCACTAAAATTAGTAAAATTAGTTAAGTTAGTTTTAAGGTAATTTTGTATAAATTGAGAGAAATATTCTAAATAAAATCAGTAATTTGGGCCCTTTATGCGTAGGTTTCTTTTGTATTAGGATAATACACAGCGACAAGTAAACAATATTTTAATAACTTATAATATTTTAAAATTAAATAATAATGACAGATTTTCAACTAAATTTTTATATAAAAGTAACTTATTACATTTGTTAACTTTGTTTTTCAATATAATTGTTGTTAAAACAACTCATACTCATACTCTTTACATTTAAATTCTTTTTTTATAACTTTTCAAACTGCAAAAAAAAATTAAAAGCATAAAAATGCTTTTAATGGATATACACAATATATAGGGATATACACAACTTCTTTATCTACGATTCAATGTCAATAAAAGAAATCATATACAAAAATTTTGTGTTTTGTATTAATATATAACATATAATTGTACTAAAATTATACAAATATTACATATTGTAATAATATAAATTATTAAAATAAAATATTATTTTAAAAACTTTTATTTTAAACAAAAATTAAACTCATAAGTACATACTATGCATAAATCATGTACTCATAGCACCAAAATATCAAACAAACAAAAAACAAGTATACATACAGAATCGAAATGCTTTCAAAAACCAATACAAAATGAAAGTGATCTAATTTTTTGGTGCAACGCTTGGCTTTGCATTTTATGCAAAGACTTTGCAGTGAAATTTTTATTTGCAAAGTGCAAAGTAAATTATGTTAAGTCTTTGGTGCAACCATTGAGTAAAAATATTATAGAGTCACAATGACTCAATTTTTAAATTTTCAGCAACAGGCACGAGAGGGCGGAGTGAAGATATTTCTTCTTTCTGCGCTGCTGCTAGATCGGCCGCGCTTGTGCTTGTTCTTTCTAAAAATTTTACTATTGATGAATAAAGAACAAAAATGAAAACAAAAAACAGATTTGCTTGTTTACGAAGGCAGGCAGTACAAGAAAAGAGTGAAATTAGTTTTTGGTGTAATTATTTGTTTTTGCAATTAATGCTTGGCACCAGCAAGCAGCACGTAAAAATTGCATGCATTTAATATCACTTCATAATGCAAATAAGACAATCATCCCTACTTATTTGGAAGTTTACTGACCTACATATATATATGTATGAGTATAAATGTATATTTATAAACATATGTACTTTTATTTGAAAGAATATGAATATTTTTTGATCTTATATTAGGAACATTTGAAGAAAATGCAACCAATTTCAATTTTTTGTTTTAATCAGGAATAATAACAGTTATATGTAAGTTAAAACCCTAAAACGCTTCTAGAAAATTCTCAGGAATTTTAGAAGCTGTGCTCTAATTGGATAAAATTACATACAAAAATATCAATGTCCATATGTTCATATTTAAACACAAAGCAAGTAGGCATGAATGAATATAAAATAGAGAATAATTCTTTTTACTACTTACATTATAATTCAAGGAAGCAATAACAACACCTCAAAGAGCAAAAGGAGAAAAAAACACAAAAAAAAGATATATAAAAATTTCTTGAACCTATGAAGCAGAGAATATTGCAAAATCTTCTTTGGTATGAAGCAAAAACAACTGAAGCGACGTCGGCAGAGATTTGAGTGATTTGGGTACCCAGTAGTAGATACCTAGAACAAAAATTAATTTCTATGGCGTTGTGACTCTATAATATTTTTACTCAATGGTGCAACGCTTTGCATTTTTTGAGTGTTTTCAAAACTTTGCATAACTCAATTCTCAAATTAATGCTTTATGTTCTCAATGAGAGAAAAATGCTCAAAAACTCATAAAAATTTGCAAAGTGAAAAGTGAAAAGTGTTGGTGCAACAGGGCCCTGGTGCCAAGCATTAATTGCAAAAACAAATAATTACACCAAAAACTAATTTGACTCTTTTCTTGTACTGCCTGCCTTCGTAAACAAGCAAATCTGTTTTTTGTTTTCATTTTTGTCCTTCATTCATCAATAGTAAAATTTTTAGAAAGAACAAGCACAAACGCGGCCGATCTAGCAGCAGCGCAGAAAGAAGAAATATCTTCACTCCGCCCTCCCGTGCCTGTTGCTGAAAATTTAAAAATTGAGTCATTGTGACTCTATAATATTTTTACTCAATGGTTCTATGGACCTCTATTATTAGGTCCACAAATCACTCAAATCTCTGTCGACGTCGCTTCAGTTGTTTTTGCTTCATAGCACAGAAGATTTTACAATATTCTCTGCTTCATAGGTTCAAGAAATTTTTATATATCTTTTTTGTGTTTTTTGCTCTTTAACAAAATCAATCATCAATGCAATGCATATAAATGTGTTTTTCCTATTAATGTTGGTCTTGAAGTATTGTTGTTGCTTCCTTGAATTATAATGTAAATAGTTAAAAGAATAGTTCTCTATTTTATATTTATTCATGCCTACTTACTTTGTGTTTAAATATGAACATATGGACATATTTTTGTATGCAATTTCGAGGGCAAAAGATATTAAAATTGTATTTGTAACATTGAAACAATTTTTCATAATGATGGCATTTAAAGAAAGAATTATAATTGTTTTCCTAATTAGTTGTTGTTACGTATGGATTTTTTGGGGGGATGGGATTGAACATACAAGGTAAAGTGTCTGATTGCATTTAACATGGTAAATGCCAGCGCGATCCTTGTCACTGTTCTCTCCAAGTTGACACACAGCCTCCACGTGGCCCCTCTGGATAGCTACAATCATCCGTGCGTAGTGAACTAATGTGTGCAGCGAAATCCACCTCAGGGATATATGAGGTTTTGCGTCGGGCTTGGAACCCACCATTTAAAAAAATCCTTTCAATGCAAACGAAGAGGCAGCCTCGGATAAGGAAACGATCTACTGATGACGACAAACGCAAACGTATTAAGGAACACGATTTAAAAATATGCACCTGGAATGTCCGAACTCTTTACAGAGAAGGTGCATCTATACAGCTGGTTAATGTCCTCAAGGAATATAAGGCTGACATTACCGCTCTCCAGGAAATGCGATGGACGGGACAAGGATGCTCTAAACGAAATCATTGTGACATCTACTACAGCTGCCATGCAACAAAGCACGAGTTTGGAGTCGGATTTGCGGTAGGCCAAAAGCTGAGAAATTTGGTCTCAACGTTTACACCAATAAACGAAAGGCTCGCAAAAATCCGGATTAAGGCAAAATTTTTCTTTATCACTCTAATATGTGCGCACGCCCCGACGGAAGATAAAGATGACGACACCAAGGAAATTTTCTATGAACAACTTGAACAAGCATATGAACGCTGTCCCCATCATGACATCAAAATAGTTGTTGGAGACTTCAACGCAAAGGTGGGTAAAGAAGGTATCTTTGGTGCTACTGTCGGAAAGTTCAGCCTTCACACGAAAACTTCTGACAATGGAAGAAGGCTGATTGATTTCGCCGCGGCTAAAAACATGGTGGTTAGTAGTACCAGATTCCAGCATCTCAACATACATAAGGCAACATGGCTGTCACCTGATCAAAACACAAGATCTCAAATTGATCACGTTGTGATAGACGGAAGGCATGCTTCCAGTGTCTTGGATGTACGTACTATCCGTGGAGCCAACATCGACTCGGATCATTACCTTGTTGCAGCCAAGATCCGCACACGTTTATGTGCGATGAAAAAGGTACGTGAACAAGCACAGCGAAAGCTAGACGTCGAAAAGCTGCAATCACAACAGACAGCTAATGACTTCGCTACTCGACTCTCCCAATATCTGGAAAACTCATCTGAAGAAGCCGATATATGCGTGCAATGGAACCACATCTCTAACTCTATGCGTACCGCTGCAGAAGAGGTGATCGGCTATCACCGTATACAAAGAAACAGCTGGTACGACCAAGAGTGTCGCAATGCTACCGCAGAGAAAGACGCAGCATATCAAGCCACGCTGCGGTCAGTTGCAACGCGCGCTGTTAAAGAACGATATCGGCAAAAGAGAAGGGAAGAGAAACGTCTTTTCAGGCGAAAAAAGAAGGAAACAGAAAGACGTGAGTACGAAGAGCTTGAGAAGCTGGGCGACAGGAATATGGCTCGAAAATTCTATCAAAAAATTAAAAGCCTGACAAATGGTTATAAA
>NW_024035035.1:0-4583 GCF_002237135.1 Teleopsis dalmanni | reverse complement strand
GCTCGCATCTACATTTTGAACTAAATTTGTGATATTTACAAATCTCATATTACTTCTATTTACTTATAAATATTACTTGGATTTGGAGCGCAAACGCTTTCAACTAGGTTATATTAACTTCACTAAATATGTGGTGACCCATCTCATTTACACCGTATGCAAGAGTTCACTGTATTTATAGTATTCACCCGATAATTGTGCTAGAAAAAAGCTTCTTGAAGCAAGTTGAAGAAGTTTTAAAGTACTTATTTCACAATCGAATTCCATCATTTGAAACCTTATTGAGTGGTACACACGTCGATTGTTTAATGAAAAAAAAATATCTTATTAGTTTAAGAATTTATAAAATTTTCTTAGAAATTAAGTAGTGCAGAAGAAGGAGTTGAATATTATGCACAAGATGCGCTATTGTAGAAAAACTAAATCAGTGATCACGAGAGGGTTAAGAATTGGTTTAATCGATTTTATTTATAACGATTATAGTCTCTCACTGAGTTAGGCTTACGATTATCTTTATAACTCTAGAGACGAGAGTTCATATCCGATAAATCAGTTAATTCTTTTTGAAGTAATGGTGTTTAAATTTAGTGTGGTTGTTTTATACACTATTTGTACTGACCCATATTAGCTTCAGTAGAAGGTTTAGTGGAGTCTCGGTGTAATGAAAAATTTGATTTGAGGAAAGGTTGTTATTCTGAGCTTTGTACTATCTTAAAAGTCATAGTTTATTCAAAACCTTATCACAAAACAAAATTATTCTTTGTGCAGCAAGAACAAAAACGTGCTTAAGTTGTTTGAATTAAATCTGTAAACATGCCTCAATCTATAATAAATACTTTGGATGTAGACGTCAGTTTGTTGTTGTCTTGGGCCTTGGATAAGAGACGTAACTAATTTTACAGTAAATGTAACTGCAAGATATTAATATATATGGCAACATACATATTTTTGAGAATAAGTAAGATAAATATTCGATCGTCCATTATTTAAAAGGTATTCGTTAAATCGAAAGTCTACTATATAAGTATAAAATATTACTATAAACATAATGATAAACGAGTAGATTAACATTCATGTTTGTGCGCACATTTGAACAATTTAATTGCGATTGAAATCATATCCTCACAAACAGAAGTATGGATATGCGGGTACTGTTATTGAAGGTACAGAAAGAAGATTCTTAAGGGTTTCACATAATACTCACTGAAATGCTTCATCGGTACTTGATTCGCAAATTTTTGGTGGGAAAAAATATACTTGGTTATTGATTCATGTATCTAAGGTGTTTTTAGATCGAAACAATTCGTCAGAAAATTGAAAATAATTTGATTATAAAGCTATTCTTTTTGTAGAGACATTTACTGTGCATATTATGTACTTACTATATGTGAAGCGCCTTTCTGGTTCTCTTTATGAAGAAGCAACGAATTGTTATTCTAAAAATTCGCTTTCGCGATTAGGCAAAGCTGGTCAGTCCAAATTTCAATCCAATTAAGTAAATTCTTGAATTTGTCCTTTCTTTCTTTGCTATTCGAAAATCCTCTAAGTTTGAAAAATAGCTTCTTTGTCATTATAAGAAAGCGTAGCTTTTTCGGCAACATCTATAAAAACATTAAAATTATTTTAATTCATAATTAAGCTTTCTCTGTCTTTTAAAAAAAAAACAGTACATTTGTTAGAAGCACATGGCATACATAGGTAAAAAAAAGATGTTGAAGAGACTTTCCTTCCTCAAGTGCCTTTACGTCAGCTTCAATTTTCCTATCAGACTCAGTCTTCACAAGTTCGATGTTTGGACGAAAGAGCGAATACAAACAAACTTTAATAAAATTTCAACTTCAAAGCGAAAACTTTTGTGGGCCGTGTTTGCTAAGGTTGTGGTCCCATGAAAAGGTTAGATAAACTTTTTACAATTTATTTTAGTTTAAAAAACAGATACTTCATTTTATTAATCGTAATCGTAAAAAAGTGCGGAGCGTCAACCAAAGGTAAAGCTCGTTAATCTCAAAGGTAAAGAAGGAGAAAAATTAAAATTCCACACATGAAAATTGGGAAGAGACTTTTTGTGGATGTTGACATTGATATCAACTGAAATAATCTATTAAATTTTAATAGATGTCGACGATGATTGCTTTTAAATAGAAATCTCTATGAAAAATGTGAAAACATGAAAAATTCGTGACGGGAATTCGTATAAAATTATGGGTCAATTGAGTTGCTAGAGTAGCCAGGAAGGAATGTTTGTGTAAAATTATGACAAACTCAAGGTAGACCAATTGACGTATTGTTATGGAACAAAAAATTTCAATTAAAAAATAAAAATAAAAACCCCTTTCAACGTACTTAGGTAATTTAGAGCGAGAATGAAATTGTTGAACAGTCTAATGAACGTTGAGGAATTCAGAGAATTGTGCAGTTAGTAACAAATGGAGCTAAAAAATTGCGGGGAAAGTACATTTATAGAGCATATTTAAAATAAAATATCAGAGCAAAGTGCAGCATAATGCATTAGAGAAATTAATATTTTATATTTACTGCCTTTATCAGTTCTTTACAGGTATTTTCAGAATTTTTTTCATTAAATGCAATATTAAATATTAAATTCAATAGTTATTAAGATTATAAGATCATCACTATATTAACCTTAAAAGTCATTTAAACAAACTATAGAAAAGATTCAGTAGAAGAACATATTTATTGATTTTTTGGCGATTGGTTGAGCAATAAAAGATCTCCCGTGACCGGAGTGCACTTCTCTTACAATAGTAGTTTCGCATTTGCATGTTGTGTATTGACTTATAGTATATTTTACGTAATGAGTGTTAATAATGATGACGTAGTGAAAATTTCTCAATTAATTAAATTTATGTTTAATTGTCGAAACAAGGAACTGAATTAAGTAGTTTTGCCACCTAATCAAGAAGCCTTGCCACTCACAGTGTAGGTGTGCAACCCAAGCGACGAAGTACAAACACAAGACCCCGCATTAACTGATTAACAATTCACTTGGCGTTTTAATGAGAACTTTTGTCTACTTAACAAATATAATAGCAAACGACATGATTACGTTATTTAATGTGTAAACGCGCAAAATGAGTTGTATTTGTTTCTCCCTATATACTTACATATTTTCATGATACATATGTGTATAAACATGTGCAAACGCCAACGCATATACGATTAAATAAATAATCTCATACCGCCATCTAAGGAACACAAAAAATAAGGATGACGAATATGAGGAATCCTTGGAGGAGATATGAAAAATTATTATACCAAAGGAGAAGCAAGGGCTGGGTAAAGTCTTAAGGACGACATATGTTAAGCGGCAAATCAGAAGGAAAAATAGTGGTAAAAACAGGGACTACAATAACTGATACCAGCAGACAAAGTATTTAAGTATGCAATTGTGTTTTTGCTTTGTGTAGATGTGGATATCTATATGTATACATAGATGTACATTCGTTTAGATGTACACGAATTTACCTCGATTTTGTATGAAGATTGCGGTTCTTCCACTTGCCGCTAATAAAACAATAAATTCCAGTTCCATTTCCGCAATCGCATAAGTTTATGCTGGGTGAAGGATTTCGCCTGGATGTAATGTTTGTATCTCAATATGTTTATGAGTTTTTCTGTTGTAGTATATAACATGTAACGTTTAAGGAAAGTTTCTTGTGCGGGGAGTGTGAATGATAATAATCACTCTAAATGATTGAATGATTTGTTAAAGCTCCATAGGTTATGGAATCAGTAGCTTACCGGAGGCCGTATAAAGTCGAAATATAAATATAAAAAGTTTAGGAACTATTTACAACCAGAAGCAATCTTTTTAAATTGATTGGTTCCAGTTTGAGATGCTTTTATTAATTTCACAGAAAAATCAAAAAGTTCTCAAGTTCAATTTTTGTGTTAAAGCTCAACATAAATGTTGGAAAGAAATAAAGCACTGTATAAACTGTAGACTTAAATACGTAGCGCAGCAGTACTAAATCCAAGTTAAAATTGCATGACATTATAGGTATGCCGGTATAGGTATGTAATATTCATCGTGTATATCCATAACTTAGTGACCTCCCAGTCATTTTAGGTACCCATTAAGACCCATTGAGACCCATTGATCTATCATATCACCGTATGAAACTACAATTGATTAAATATATAAAATAAATATAAATGAATATTGAAAGCAAGTCTCTACATTTTGATTGACACATATGTGAAAAATTTATGGATTGCTGGATTATCTTTTTAAATCGTAATTAGTAAACCGTTTTGTATGTCATAACTCCGAAATTTCACATCCTTGATTTATGTATTTTGGAATTTATTCGTTCGTTACATTTTCCTTTCTCTCCGTTGATATATTCTACATTCTATGTCTGTTACCGCAGGTCTTCTGATATTCTACTGTTTTATACTCGTATTTTTTAGATTTTTAATGCACACCCAGACTGATGTGGCATGTAATTTGCACACTTTAACGCCAAGTTTTGAAGTTTTTGCCTTCATTTTTTACCATTTATTTTAATATTTTTGTATTTGCATCCATTTCTAACTTAATATACTGTCAGTTGGTGCAA
>NW_024035034.1:0-4587 GCF_002237135.1 Teleopsis dalmanni | reverse complement strand
CTTGATGCGGACACGAGGTTCTGTTTTGAGGGTAGCGGACCTAAACCGAGAACCACCAATTGCACAATAGTATATACGTACGATAGATAGTACATATGTAGTATCTATATAGATGTACGATATATTATAATGATTAGCACACGTTAGCTATATAACTGGTTAGAAGAAGTATTCATACGCGCTCTTTAATGGTTACAAATTAACCAAAAACAATAAAAGCGAAAGTATGTACAATCAACAAGTAAAGGTATCTTGTTGTTGTGATTTTAACTGTCGAGCGCGATCTTGATGCGGACACGAGGTTCTGTTTTGAGGGTAGCGGACCTAAACCGAGAACCACCAATTGAACAATAGTATATACGTTCGACAGTACACAGAATAGCTATCTGGAAGAAATGTACACACACGTACACTAATGATTACAAAACTAATCAAAAAAAAAATTATTACAACACGTGGGTAATATTTAGATTTTTTAATAAATTAGAGTTTAATAACCACTATTCAACTTGCAAAAAGTCCTGTCACGGTCGCCAATGTAGATTATAAGCGTTTTTATAATTGGGTTTTGTGATCTTTATTTGATTTTATTTAATTTATACAATTGAATTTATGCAATTTCGGTTATTGATTGTTTAATCACTTTTTTGTGTGTACCCGTGTGTTGACACGTTCGCGATCAAAAAACAAGAGACAGAATCAAACCAACGGAGTTTACTTGCAGCCAAAAAATATAACAAAAAAAATTGCTCATCTCGAGCGCAAAAAACAAAAGGCAATAAAAACAAGACTTAGAACCGTTGGTTTGATTACATCTTATACAGGGTTAGTTAGATAAATTAATTAACCATATATTAACCATATAAAATATTATATATGAATTATATAATATATTAATTATAATAATTTAATTATACAATATATGATTTACAATAGATTAAAATGTAATAAAATATAATATATAAATCA
Source organism: Teleopsis dalmanni (assembly GCF_002237135.1). Taxonomy (NCBI): domain Eukaryota; kingdom Metazoa; phylum Arthropoda; class Insecta; order Diptera; family Diopsidae; genus Teleopsis; species Teleopsis dalmanni. The sequence goes on along the minus strand of NW_024035034.1, from coordinate 3,618 downwards.
TATAACACATCAATTATAATAATTCTACAGAATCCTACAATATTAACAATTTGACTTTAACCGCTCTAACATTATTATTATTCTTTTATTATTTTTTATTATTATTTTATATTTTTTTTTTATTTTATATTTATATTATTATTAATTATTATTATATTATTATTATATTATATTATGATTATATATTTTATCAATTTATTATTATTTTATTTATTATTATTATTATTATGATTATTTTATTATTATTATTATATTATTATTATTATTATTATATATTATTTATTATATTATTATTATTATTATTAGTTATTATTATTTATTTATATTATATTATTTATTATTATATTATTATATATATATATTATTATATTTATTATTATTATTATATTATTATTTTATATTATTATTATTATTATTATTATTATTATTTTTATTATTATTATTATTATTATTATTATTATTATTATTCCCCCAGCGGGATAGGGGGTAGAATATTCCCGCGGTAAGGCATGCCTGTCGTACGAGGCGACTAAAATCCAGCCAGGCGTCGGAGGGTGTGACGTAAAAGGTCACAAAAACCCTGAGAAGCTCCTGAGCTGAGCCGAGTAGACGCCGGCTCTAAGTAAGCGTCCACCATCGCGGGATGGCAACGAGGGACATCCAAGTGCGCAGAGAGTGGTTAAACAGCTGCGCATCATCGAGGGATACAGGGGAGTGCACTGTTCCGAGAGCGAACATCTGCACCATCGATGGAGTTCTTTCGTGCCCAACGAAAACTATACTAGGCACGTAAGCAGAAAATATGCACACCGAAACAGACAATGCATATCAAATAGACGTGATTATGAATTCAGGGTTTTAAACACCCATCAGGATTGAGCCCAGTAAGATCCTGATTATGGCATACTGGAACAAACTACTTAAACGATGATTTTTGGGCTGGCGGATGTGGTATTCTGTTACCTGAGTATATGAGAGTGAAATCTCATAGAAATGGCTTCCAGGTTAATGCCACATCTTCCTCCGTCCTTCTAAAACTTGGCAAGTCTCCAAGTACGTTCGATGTCTCGTCACCATTAAGTTGGTGGTATAGGCTCAGTTGAGAGTACTCCTGACCTGCGCCAGATCCTGGCTCTGAACACAATCTCCCATAAGGAATTGTGTCAACCCTCGCATGGCCTCCCTGCTTTGCATAGATAACCATGGGGATCGTTACGAGCGACTATACAATCGAACATCGATAGCGGCTAGGAGTTTGGACCCTATCGATATGAATAAAGAAAACAAAAACACACCACAGATGTTACCAAAAGTGCCACTGCAGGATGGCCAAAGGAAGTCCGCAATGGACGAGGGCACGCCAAAGGTGCCACCACAAAAGAATGTACTCATTTCAGTGGGAAATGATATTAACACACCACAGATGTTACCGAAAGTGCCACTGCAGGATGGCCAAAGGAAGTCCGCAATGGACGAGGGCACGCCAAAGGTGCCACCACAAACAAATGTACTCATTTCACCGGGAAATGATATTACCCAGAGAATGAAGAGTGAAGAGGCGATGACATTTGAAAAATGCATAGTCGCCTTAAACAAAATAAAGCAAGCCGTAAATCGGCAAAGAAATGTCTCGACGGACATTAAAGAGGGGGTACACGAACTGGCGACGCAGTTCGATACGATGGCTTACTACCACCGTCGTTGGCTTAAGGCAGAAGCAAAAAAAAAGGCACGAAGGGATACCAATGCGGTAGACACACAAACCGTGCAGCGACAAAAACGTACAGCTACAAGTCCAGTGGCGGAAACACCAGAGAAAAAGCTGAAAATGAAAGAATCTGAAGCCCCCACCGAAGGCGCTGAAGGAAAAAACGAAGAAAAATGGGTAAAGGTAACAGCCAAAAAACAAAAAACGTCAAAAAAGCCTGAAGCACCTCCAAAGAAAGCGGCAAAACGAAAAGAGAAGCCCAGGATCCGTGAGAAACCCGAAGCTGTCCTCATCAAACCAAACGAAGGACACACATACGCGGATATCCTTAAGGACCTCCGAACGAAGATAAAGCCAGATGATGAAGAGGTGGCCATCCGGTCCATACGTAAAACTAAGAGTGGGGCTGTACTTTTAGAACTAGGAAAAGGTGGTAAAAAAAACGACTTTTATGCCGAATTAAAAGGAACAATGGGAGAGGTAGCAAAAGTAACTGAATTGAAACCCCGTGCAAAAATAGAAATCCGCGACTTGGATAGCCTTACAACGGATGATGAGGTAAGAGCGGCAGTAAGAATTGCACTCCAAGAACCCACGGAGCAAATGGATGTAAAAATTTCTGGTGCAAATACCAGAGAACAACGGAGAGCCTATGTATGCATATCAAGCCAAGCAGCTAAAACACTACAAAAGACGGAACGTATTCGTGTGGGCTTAGTAAGATGCAGAATCAAACTCTTACAAGATGTAAAACGCTGTTACAGATGCTTTGAAACAGGACATCTTCAATACAATTGCAAAGGACCTGACAGAAAAGGTCAAGGCCTATGCATTCGATGTGGAGAAAGCGGACACAAGCTGAAAGAGTGCACAAGGCCGCCAAAATGCTGCATTTGCGCAAGTAAAGGATGCATCAAGGTGGACCACATACCGGGTTCCCATAAATGTGAAGCTAGCAAAAGGATATGAGAATACTCCAAGCAAATATGCATAGGAGCAAGACGGCTGACGCTCTGCTCTCCCAATTAGTTCTAGAACGAAAAATCGACGTCGTCATCATAAGCGAGCAATACAAGAAAAGTAGTAGCACAGGATGGTATGAGGACCACACTGGAACCGCAGCTATCTGGACGCCATCAAAAGGAACACTTAACGCTGTGAATAATGGAAGCGGGGAAGGTTTTGTATGGGTGAGGACAAATGACTACACTGTTATTAGCTGCTATCTAACACCCAATGACACTATTGGTGAATTTGAAAACAAACTCCATAATATAGAAGATAAGGCTAGAGAAATCGGAGGCTCCCTAATTATTGCAGGGGACTTCAACTCTAAAGCAATCGAATGGGGTTCCACGACGACAAACTCACGCGGTCGACGAGTACTTGACATGGTGTCTAGATTGGGGCTTGTAGTAGCAAACTTAAGTTTCGCTACAACATTCAGAAGACCCGGATGTGAAGCCACAACTCCAGATATAACACTTGTGTCGGATATGTTTTCAGGGGCACTCAGAGACTGGAAAGTGCTGTTTAAAATAGCTAAGAAAAATTTGAAAGAAGCCATAAAACAAAGCAAAAAGGCGAAGTGGGAAGAACTAAGAGAAGATATAAACAACAATCCATGGGGCACCGGATACAAGATTGTAACTAAAAAGCTGGGTGCCAGACAACCCACCCCATCACTAGGAAGCGAAAAAATGAAGGAAATAGTTGACACATTATTCCCGACACATGAGGTGCTCCCAAGTAGATCAGATGATCTCCTGAGAGAAATGCCACCCCTATTTACTCTACAAGAGCTTTTTGCAGCTGCTAGCGCGCTAAAAAATAATAAAGCTCCGGGGCCAGATGGAATACCGGCTGAGATACTAAAAGTGATCGCAAATGAACGACCACATGTACTACTA
>NW_024035033.1:0-4588 GCF_002237135.1 Teleopsis dalmanni | reverse complement strand
TTAACATAAATTTTTAAGTTTGATATAACATTTAATAAGATTGATTTAAAATTATTGCATTGAATGTATTTTAAAAATAATTATAAAATAAAAATATATAACATTTGAGTTTAACGTCAATAGTCACCACTAAACTATTTTTACTTAATAGAAACTATGTTATTGTACTTTCGAAACGTCTCTATAAAAATATATTGTAAAAAATATATACGAGTACATGTTTGTATATAATTTTTTTTATGTACAAAATTAATCAAACGCACTTCCAATGATAGCTTCAAGCCAATGTGCTTTTGTTAATAGACTTTGAACAATACGAGGAATTGAAGAAATAGAAGAAAATGTGGCTGACACATAGTTGATGGAATTGAAGCAAATTAATTTGCTTTTAAGTGGAAATATTTAATTAAATTTTTTGTTCAGATACATTTAGAGTATGAATGAACAATAATTAATATTTATGTATACAGATTGTGACATAAATTGAGGAAGTGATTTTTTTTCCCAAAAAATTGGAAGCGAAGTTTATTTTCATTATAAACTGAGATACAGGATGTAGAAGGAAAGCCTAGATGAAGTAAAGTTTTAGTTAAACACTCTTAATATATTGAAAATAGTATATCCAAAAGCTTGAGTCACATATAAGTTTTTAGTTCAGCTGAGTTAAGTTTATTATTTTTTCGCACAGTGTTTAGTTTCTATTCTTATATAAAATAATAATAATATTTTCCTAATCAATTGAAATTCTATTTTTTGGGAACACTAAACTACATTTATCTGTTTTAACAAACTGAGTGCAAAGGTCTCCACCACTCAGAAGTATTAGTTGCTTGCTGTCGCCAGTTGGTAGTACCGAGCAGCCAAGTCATTGGTCACCTCGTCTTTACAACGAAGATGTGGACGTCCTGTACCGCGTTTTCCACTTGCGGGTACCGAATCAAACACCTTTCTAGCCGGAGCATTTTCTTCCCTCCGCACGACATGAACAAGCCAGCAAAGCCGCTGATTTTTTAAGCGCTTGACTATGTCAATGTCGGGGTATAGCTCATGCAGCTCATCGTTCCATCTAACTCGATACTCGTCGCTAACGCGTAAGGGACCATAGAACTTCCGAAGAATTTTTCTCTCGAATATTCCTAACGCCTTCTCATCACTGTTAAATTATTGTCCAAGCTTCTGCACCATACAGCAGGACAAGCATGATAAGAGATTTGTATGTTAGAGCATGGTTTTTGTTTGTCTCTGTCTCTCGGCTTTATTTCTCAGTTCTCTACTTAGCCCGAAGTAATATCTGTTGGCAAGAGTGATTCTTCGTTGAATCTTTAGGCTGACGTCATTTTTGGTGTTTAAGCTGTTTCCTAAATAAACAAATTCTTTCACAAGACGCTCATGAGATTTGTTTGTTGACAGAATGTACTTTGTTTTGTCCTCATTTACCACAAGACTTATTACTAGTATTGTTAAAATTTTCCCACAAACAAAAATTAATATATTTTTTTGAAAAATTTAGTTTATATGAAAACATCTTACCAAAGTTTATCTAGTTTTAGTGCTAGGTCAGATAAACATCGACCGATAAGATTTATAATCATCATCACAAAACTACTTTTGCCTGCTTTAACAAACTTGGATGAAAGGTTAACCCTTCATTGGCACAAAAGCTTAATATTAGAAAACGTACTTCTTTAAAATGAAAATAATTTTTTATTTATTTACTTTAACTTATTTAACAAATACATTATGTTGTTTAACAATTCCAACGTTATTCGAACATTTCGTTTATAAAAATTTGAATAAGAAAATCTGCATTAAAAAAAAATACAATTACAAAATAAAATAAAATAAAATATATTAAATTGTAATTGAAATTGTAGTTAAATTCAAAGAAATCCTTTTATCAAATATGTTTATGTTAATGATGTCTGCAGAAAAGGATGGAAGGATGGTATGCTTGTGCATCAATGCAAATATTGTAGAAGGAAAATAACCATGCTTCGTTAAACTTGGAAATTTCACATATCATTTGCGAATGGAGCAAAGACAAATATTTAAGCAACTTTTTTTGTTTGATTGTTGAACACTTTGAGCGTTCACACACACACAAATGTTCCTACATTTCCATTTCTAAATAACTCAAACTCAAACTGAAACATCTGAAGTACACAATGAACGATAAACAAAGATGTGCCAAAGAGAATAAAATATTTTTCCAAGGAAAACAGTCCTCACTCAATATTATACCGAATTCAATTAGACCGAAGTGCATTACAGCAGTGCTTTAATGCTTTAACTTACAGGAATTTCTTTTGAAATTGTTAAAATTCTTGGAAATTTCGTAAAGAATAAACAATAAAAATGTGGTTTGATTGCTTAAATTAGGAGCATTTAAATAACATTATACAATATTAAAACTTTTTTATCTTCAACAATAATATTTTGCTTTGGAAAAAAGAAAAACTAACAGCATTAATGATGTTTATCTGATGGGATTGTAATTTTGTTAAAAAAATTATTAGTTTAATATTGAACAAATTAGTTGGTTAACTATTTCATTAATTGAGTTTATATATTTACAAAATTTTAACTTTGTTTCTAATCTTCTACAAGTCGAAATTGTTAAATATTTTCTTGAGTTTTTTTTTAAGTTGTTGTTGAGTTGAGTCTTTTTGGAGTTAATGCAACTTTTTGATAGCTGAGGGGTTTCTGTAGAGTCCCATCCTTCTCACTGACTAACTGAGATATTCCTCAAAAGTTTCGTGATTATTCGATAACTGATCTAAGATCTGCGTACTACCCCGTGCGGCTAGAGATTTTTCTGAAATTAGATAGTGCTAAGTAGAGTGGCCTATCGGTTTATGTGAATAGCTTCAGGGATTTGTCCTTTATGTATTTTTTGACCAGGTCTATTCTAATGTCTCTTAGCATGTCATTTGTGTGGAGGTACCAAGACACTTTGAAGAGTTTTCGGAGAGCTTGACTTTGAGCAACTTACATCTTCTGGATAGTAGAGTTGGCAGCTTTGCTATACGTAACACGCCCATGGCGTAGTGTTTTACAGACAGTCTGATTATCTTACTTTAGATCAGCTTACTGTTCTTCACGCTAAGGTACTTATGTTTGAAAAGTGATTGTAAGCAGTGCAGTGTTTTTGCGCAATTTCTTCTTTTGATTTGTATGTGCTTATGCCAAGTGAACCGCTTATCAAACGTTTTTTCTAGGTATTTGATGCTGCCATATCAATTAATCGCAATGTCACCAACTCTCAGTCTCGGTGGAGTATTTTCGTTTTATTTTGAATTCAAGACAACTCTTCAAATAACTAAAATGTGCAATAGAAGTCATATTCACTTTTTTTTGCATGACGATAAATATATAAAACAGCACAACACCATTGAGCAATCTATAACGTATATATCTTATTCCACTGAGTGCTGAAGAGAAGTTAAAGAAATGTACAATTGTTAACATTACAAAAGAGAGTAATTGATAACTAAAAATATTATTATTTACTTTCGTTTAACCAAGAAACATTTTGGATAAATACATACTATGGATAAAGACATACAAAAATTAATAAAATTACAAAATCATGTGTTTTTGTTTAAAAATTTAATCTCTAATTAAAAGCATAATTTTTATTGTTATTATTATTTTGTATCTTTTAATTATACATTGTTCATTCATTCATTTATGGATAACAAAAGATAATGAAATACTTTGAGAATTTTTCTAAAATTCCTATGAAATTTTAATTTAATTCAAATATGTTAATAAGCATGCAAATATTGAAAATATTTTATTAAAGAATTTAAAATTATGAAATTCCAATATAAACACATATTAATTTTGAAAAAAATATCTTTTATTTAATATTTTATTAATTGAATAGTGGTTGCGACGAAACGTAAAACACAATACCTAAACTATGTGTACATTTAGTAATAGAATGTACATATATACATACGAAAACCAGAGAGTTAATCAAGGGAAAAGAGTTATACATGTTGGTATGTGTTTGTGGAATATAAGGGTTTTATTATCTTGAAATGGAAGCACAATAGCTTTAATAGGTAGCTTTAATAAGTTAAAGTGCCGATGCATTATATTATCCTTACAATAACTTATTTCATATTATAATATTATAGTAATGCACAGCCTATATTACCATTTAATATTTATTAAATTTAAAATCGTACGCATTGCACAGTACTCTTACAGATTAACATCGTAGTTATACTAGTGTTGATAGTTTTTATTAATAATTTCATTTAAAATGTTGCAGTTTTAATTAATTTAATTTCCGTCTGTATTTCACAACCTTCGTCTACACCCACTAACAACACACAAAAGGTTTGATTTTTGTGGAACTTTATCTTTTTCCAACAATAGCTGTTTTGTACATTTTCGATAATTATCTACTTTTTATCACGTGTTTCCATTTGATTTCGTTCTGTTTCAATAGCTATTTACAATGAATATTCGAACTATTAAATTATTTTCAAACGATTCATCAAGAAATCAAATTTCAAGTTTTTAGCAATATCTAAACGGCTCACATATTAGGTATTTTGATCTCTGTCAACACTTT
>NW_024035032.1:0-4590 GCF_002237135.1 Teleopsis dalmanni | reverse complement strand
ATTTTAATTTATAAACGATGATTATAAGTAAAATTTTTTTTAAAAAAACATCTAAATATAAACATCGTTAAATTTATGATCTAAGCCCAGTAATAAAAAAACTTATTGAAAAATTGGTCGTAATAACAATTATTAATAACCCAAATTTAAGATATAATACTTTGTATTCTAAATATGCTTTTCTTTGTTAAAACTTGTTATTAAAATATAAGAATTTTAAATGTTAATAACCTTTAACTAACAAAAATATGGAAATGATCAAATTTCTTGAAAAACAATGAAGATATATACATTCTTATGTATATATATATATATATACATTATTTGTATGATCTATTTATGAAAAATTTCTTAAAAAACTTTACAGGTAGTGAATGAAATTAACTACGGTCCTTTACTGATCTTTTCATTTTAACTACTGTGCTTAACGACCAATAAACCTAAAAAAAATATGAATATGGATGCAGACAAAGCATTTTGAGATGCTTTCATCGAATGTTAACAAAAGCAATCGTTGTTTGTGGGATGTCCAAAAATGTGAATATAAAGATCGCAGCATATATATATAACGCGGCATATATAAAATATACAAAATTATAATCAATTATAAGCAAAGCACAACCTATACGTTAACTATCAATTTTTTCAATTTTAAAATTTTATTTTAAACACACAAATTTTCACAACATTACCCGCAAAAGCACTCTTCAAAAATTTTGCCTACTCTTGTGTGTCATACCTGTTCAAATTCGGTCGCTAGAAGAAATTTGAGCAAGAGAGAGCTCAACTCGTATGACACACCAGTATGATAGTCTGCACCCCACACTTAAAGTACGGTGCAGACTATTATACTGGTATGTCATATGAGAGAGAAAAACGTCGTATGACACACAGGTATGATAGTCTGCCACCTTTACCAACGTGTTGGCGTGCTCACCAAAATTTTGGTGAACAGCTCTCGCATACGCGTTGTGTATGATAGTCTGTCACCCCTAACGATTCATACGTCATACAAGAGCACTTTTGCCTTGCAAATTTATTGTAAGCAGGTGGAATATGTAGAATTATAATATAAATTTAATATGTTTTTTATTATTTTATTATTAATGTATTTATTATTATTATATTTATTGTTATTAAAATTACACTTATAAATTTGTTAAATATTTAATTGTATCTTAGTTAAAAAAAATATAAATTCTTATAAAAAATTAAAATACAATTAAATATTTTATGTAATATATTAAATATTTTATTTAGTTTATTAAATATTTTATTTTATTTTATTTTAATTTATGAACGATGATTATAAGTAAAATTTTTTTTAAAAAAACATCTAAATATAAACATCGTTAAATTTATGATCTAAGCCCAGTAATAAAAAAACATATTGAAAATTGGTCGTAATACATTAATTAATTAATTAATAACCCAAATTTAAGATATAATACTTTGTATTCTAAATATGCTTTTCTTTGTTAAAACTTGTTATTAAAATTTTTAAATGTTAATAACTGAATGTTAAAAAATGAATTTTAAATGTTAATAACCTTTAACTAACAAATATATGGAAATGATCAAATTTCTTCAAAAACAATGAAGATATATACATTCTTATGTATATATATATATACATTATTTGTATGATCTATTTATGAAAAATTTCTTAAGAAACTTTACAGGTAGTGAATGAAATTAACTACGGTCCTTTACTGATCTTTTCATATTAACTACTGTGCTTAATGACCAATAAACCTAAAAAAAATATGAATATGGATGCAGATAAAGCATTTTTAGATGCTTTCATCGAATGTTAATAAAACTAATCGCTGTTTGTGGGATGTCCAAAGCTGTGAATATAAAGATAGCAAAAAAAGAACGCTGCATATATAAAATATACAAAATTATAATCAATTATAAGCAAAGCACAACCTATACGTTAACTATCAATTTTTTCAATTTTAAAATTTTATTTTAAACACAAATTTTCACAGCACTACCCGCAAAAGCACTCTTCAAAAATTTTGCCTACTCTTGTGTGTCATACCTGTTCAAATTCGGTCGCTGGAAGAAATTTGAGCAAGAGAGAGCGCAACTCGTATGACACACCAGTATGATAGTCTGCACCCCACTTAAAGCGCGGTGCAGACTATCATACTGGTATGTCATACGAGAGAGAAAAACGTCGTATGACACACAGGTATGGTAGTCTGTACCTTACCAACGTGTTGGCGTGCTCACCAAAATTTTGGTGAACAGCTCTCGCATACGTGTTGTGTATGATAGTCTGTCACCCCTAACGATTCATACGTCATACAAGAGCATTTTTGCCTTGCAAATTTATTGTGAGCAGGTGATATATGTAAAATTTTAATATGAATTTAATATGTTTTTTTATTATTTTATTATTAATGTATTTATTATTATTATTATTTATTATTATTAAAATTACACTTATAAATTTGTGTTAAATATTTAATTGTATCTTAGTTAAAGAAAATATAAATTTTTACATAAAATTCTTATAAAAAATTAAAATACAATTAAATATTTTATGTAATATATTAAATATTTTATTTAGTTTATTAAATATTTTATTTTATTTTATTTTAATTTATAAACGATGATTATAAGTAAAATTTTTTTTAAAAAAACATCTAAATATAAACATCGTTAAATTTATGATCTAAGCCCAGTAATAAAAAAACATATTGAAAATTGGTCGTAATAACAATTAATTAATAACCCAAATTTAAGATATAATACTTTGTATTCTAAATATGCTTTTCTTGTTATTAAAATAAAAGAATTTTAAATGTTAATAACCTTTAACTAACAAATATATGGAAATGATCAAATTTCTTCAAAAACAATGAAGATATATACATTCTTATGTATATATATATATATACATTATTTGTATGATCTATTTATGAAAAATTTCTTAAGAAACTTTACAGGTAGTGAATGAAATTAACTACGGTCCTTTACTGATCTTTTCATTTTAACTACTGTGCTTAATGACCAATAAACCTAAAAAAAATATGAATATGGATGCAGATAAAGCGTTTTTAGATGCTTTCATCGAATGTTTACAAAAGTAATCGCTGTTTGTGGGATGTCCAAAGCTGTGAATATAAAGATCGCAAAAAAAAACGCGGCATATATAAAATATACAACATTATAATCAATAAGCAAAGCACAACCTATACGTTAACTATCAATTTTTTCAATTTTAAAATTTTATTTTAAACACACAAATTTTCACAGCACTACCCGCAAAAGCACTCTTCAAAAATTTTGCTTACTCTTGTGTGTCATACCTGTTCAAATTCGGTCGCTAGAAGAAATTTGAGCAAGAGAGAGCGCAACTCGTCACACCAGTATGATAGTCTGCACCCCACTTTATTACTCAAATTTCTTCTAGTGACCGAATTTGAACAGGTATGACACACAGAATCGTCATTTACGCAAAATTTTTGAAGAGTGCTTTTCGGGTAGTGCTGTGTGAAGTTTAAAATATAATTTTAAAATCATAAAATTGAAAAAATGGATAGTTAACATATAGGTTGCGCTTTGCATATAATTGATTATAATTCTGTATATTTTATATATGCCGCGTCTTTTTTTTGCGATCTTTATATTCACAGCTTTGGACATCCCACAAACAGCGATTACTTTTATTAACATTCGATGAAAGGATCTAAAAACGCTTTATCTGCATTCATATTTATATTTTTGTTTGGTTTTTTGGTCATTAAGCACAGTAGTTAAAATGAAAAGATCAGTAAAAAAGGACCGTAGTTAATTTCATTCACTACCTGTAAAGTTTCTTAAGAAATTTTTCATAAATAGATCATACAAATAATGTATATGTATATATACATATGTAAGAATGTATATATCTTCATTGTTTTTGAAGAAATTTGATCATTTCCATATTTTTGTTAGTTAAAGGTTATTAACATTTAAAATTCTTTTATTTTAATAACAAGTTTTAACAAAGAAAAGATATTTAGAATACAAAGTATTATATCTTAAATTTAGGTTATTAATTAATTGTTATTACGACCAATTTTCAATATGTTTTTTTATTACTGGGCTTAGATCATAAATTTAACGATATATATATATAGATGTTTTTTTAAAAAAAATTTTACTTATAACCATCGTTTATAAATTAAAATAAAAGAAAATAAAATATTTAATAAATTAAATAAAATATTTAATTGTATTTTAATTTTTTATAAGAATCTTATGTAAAAATTTATATTTTTTTTAACTAAGATACAATTAAATATTTAACACAAATTTATAAGTGTAATTTTAATAATAATAAATATTATAATAATAAATATACATTAATAATAAAATAATAAAAAACATATTAAATTTATATTATAATTCTACATATTCCACCTGCTTACAATAAATTTGCAAGACTATCATACACAACGCGTATGCGAGAGCTGTTCACCAAAATTTTGGTGAGCACGCCAACACGTTGGTAAAGGTGGCAGACTATCATACCTGTGTGTCATACGACGTTTTTCTCTCTCGTATGACATACCAGTATGATAGTCTGCACCC
>NW_024035031.1:0-4592 GCF_002237135.1 Teleopsis dalmanni | reverse complement strand
GAAGCCGATTAAAACACTGTTTTGGGAGTATCTTCACGAAGAATTGCTAACAAAAATTATTTAAAATTATTCTATGGGGGTGGTCTTCTAGCCTCTCTGGTAGACTTATTATATTATTTTGAAAAATAAGCCACTTTCAATAACAAAGTGTTGTTTTATGTTATGCGATCTACTATATATATCATGAGCCCTTGTAGAACTTCGGTTGAATTCGTAATGGAATCAGCAGATTTTTAATTTTTATTCATTCAAAAGTATTTTCTAAATCATTATCTAACAGTGCACCATTTAACTATGACCCAAAAAGTCTTCAGTTAAAAATTATGTTAAGAACTTTGAAGAAAATGTGATTCACAAATTAAACACGAATAAAAAATATATTGTATGTATGACAAAATTTCTTAAGTAATTATCTCTATCATCTCAATATATGAGGTGATAATACCGCTATCATCTCAATTTCATTAGTTATGTATTTTCAAAAAAAACTTGTTTCTAACTCGTTGTATACTAGACACCTGTTGGAAAAGTGTCGTATATCTATTTTTTCACTAAAACTATATACTTCAGATCTAAAATGCACAAAATTGTGATTCTTCAGTCTCTATCCATGGAATTTGCATAGCTTTGTATTTATGGACCTGGATAAGTGATGATCGGGCTTTGCTCTATCGAGACAAATAGTAGAGAAGTAGTTTGCTGATTTCGCTGTATAAAAACTAATGATGCCGAATTCGCTAGGCACTAAAAAGAGGTGGTAACACTGGTGATCGGTTTGGAGTTGTTTAAGAGAGATAAAAAATACTGCATCGATATATAATAATGGATTAAACTTGAATCCACTATTTCTCTACAAAGTCGAATTAGCAGTCAACGAAACAGACTGAAGCTAGTGAACTGCAACCAAAGCGGTTAAAAACGCAAAAGACAGCTGACAAGCTTATGACGGCCTAATTGGGGCGTTTATTGGATAAATGTTACGAAATAATGGCCGCATGTGAATCAGAAAAAAGTCTCTAAGACCGTGTCTTAAGTCGTGATTACTGTGACCAAATTCGCACGAATAACACTTCGATTTGCTTTCGCATCCATCGTGTTCACCTGATTTAACTTTCAGTGATTACTATCTATTTACAGACTTTTAAAAATTGCTTCAGGGAAAGAGATTTGGCTTCGATGAAAAAGTAATCGTAAAACTGAGGCATATTTTAAGACCAATAATAAATCTACAGAATCTTTCAAGAGTCTACATTTATAATTAAAATCATGAAGTTGTTGTTTTACTAATTATCCTATGGACTTATCAGTCGATGTGTTAATAAAACTTGTGTTATCAAAAACTTATCACGCCAAAAAAATTTCGGTTCCCGAAAATGGTTCCTTTCTATTGCAGTACTCATTTTGCTTTAAAGATAGTTTATTCCCGGTAGGGGAGGATGCTCTGCTGCTATCAAAACTAAACAACCATATTTTTCACGTCTTCGAAATCTGCTTCATTGCGTTTTTCTAACTGTGAGGTGATTTTCCTAGAATACTTTTTACAATTTTTTTTTATTTTTAGCTTTTAATAAATGCAAAAATCGACACGTGGAATATTTTGCTCAGTTTAAAATTTGTGTTTCTTTTGTAGATAAAATTTTTGGTAAATTTTTTGTTTTGCATTAAAAAACAAGATACTGAAAATTATACTCAAAAAGTTTTAATTGAAGGATAAAAACTTGATAAAATACTCAAAGCACCGACTAGCCGCCTATCAATTTTCTTATTCTCACAAACCCTTCAAATTCTTTAAAGCCTTCAATTATATTTTAATAACAACATAAATAAGTAGCAGAAAAACGTAATGACGCCCTTCGCCTATGGTACAAATAAATTAGGCACTGCCATCTCACCTTACATACTAATTTCAAGCAAATACATAAACCGGAGGATGTCAGGAAGTTAAATGCGGATGAAGGATGGAGGAAGGAGGAAGGGGGAAGGTGGAAGGCGTAACAAATGGTTAATCATGACGTAATGGAAAACACTGTTGAGCGCCAAAAATTATAAACGAACGTGAAGGAAGTGAAAACAATTCATTACAAATTCATTTTGTTTAACTTACGTAAAGAGTATTTAATTCCTTAATAGAGCCAAAGGCTACAGAACAACAAAAAACAAAAAAAAAAACAAATTAAAAAAAAAATACAAAATAATAATAAAATAATAAATTCCAAATGCCTGCTAGCCCCTTTGCGCGTCTGATGGACTGGCCTTTACCAGGTGTTGGCACAACAACGAGCGGCGGCTTCAGTTGAACTTGAGCACGCGAAATGTACGGACATGGAACGGAATTCGCAGAGTTTATGGTTCTCGGTAGACATTTTTATTAAAGAAAATTAAAACAAAATTAAAACAAAATTTATATTAAATGCATTTATTTTTCAACTGTTGCATTGTCCATTGCCAACTGAAATATTGAAGTGCTTTCTCTGGCCGGCCACTGTCCCCGTCATTATCCAGCTGGTACATGGTATTTGCGGAAAGTACATCACGAAGACGCAAAGGGAGCTAGATTATATGAAAGCTTTTAACAATAATAACGTCATCGTTGTGTGAAATAAATAATCGTGCGGGCGTTCAACAATTTAATTTCCTTCATTTTCATTTGAATTCGAATTTTAAATTAAATTAAATTTAAATTTATAATTCACATTGGATGTACCATCAATTCGCCTCTATCTTCTATGTACTTCTTTCTGGCTTGCGTTGATATAAACACGCAGAATTGTAAACAAAACGTTGGAAAAATATTTCATTTGAATATTCGAAGCGTTGAGGTTGCGAATTGATTGGGTAGTGCGGTCAAGTTGCCAATCAAACAGTTTATTAAAAAATCAATTGTAATTAAATAATAAATATTAAAAATGTGCTAAGCAACGAGTGAAAGTGAATTTAATTTCTTGATATAAAGTACTTAAGTTAGTTATAAAATACAAGGAAATATTAATAGAATTAAGTGAACACAGTGGATTTAATATCATAAATATCAACCTCACTATCAACCTCATAATTAACCTCACCATCAACCTCACCATCAACCTCACCATTTACCATTTACCTCACCAGTAACGAAGTCAATAAAAATGTTAAAAATATTACTTGCAATTGCTCTCTGCTGTGCAACTTACACCCACGCACATCAGGTGGAATCAAAATATCCTTGCGCCTTCATAGACACGGCAAACATCACGGGTAGCTTTTCGCACGACACAACGAATATGTCGTACATATACGAATGGATGATAATACCACGTGAACTGGTAGCGGCTTATGACTTTATCATACAGGACGGTGTACGCGTACCGGCAGAGCGACATTTACGCGCCTGTGTATGCAAACTGAAACCGTGCATACGCTTTTGTTGCACACAAGGACAATACTATGATGTCAAGAATAAAACGTGTATCGCAGTCCCGGATGTTGTTGAACCCAATATGCAGCAACACATTGCCATTAGCGCTAGCAACAATAGTCAGATTAGCAGCAACAGTAGCAACAGTAGCAACAGTATCAACAGTAGCAACAACAGTAGCGATAAAATTGCGCCTTTGATGGATCAGAGCTTTATGCTGATTAAACAGTGGAATGGCACCTCGAGAATCGTTAATACCTCAACACATTTTTCAGTACACATTGGCAGTCCTTGTGAGAATATGCGTTTATTGAAGAAAAATAATCAAATTGTTCAGTGGAATTTATATGAGGTAAGTCCTGACTGAATGAATGGAAAGTTTATTGTAGGTAAGATAAAAAAGAAACATGAGAATATATTTATATATGTGATATATATATTTCATATATTCCTCTCATGTTAAAAGTTCTTAAAAGTTATAGTTCAATTTAATTAAGTGTTCTTAAGTCACAGAAAAGTAGCATGCATGGATGTCATTAAATATTGGGTTAAAAATTTATGACATATAATAACAGAATTACTACAATACTGTGAAGGGTAACTTGCGTACATGATAGTAAAATTTCAAATTTATATGCATTTAATTAATAGGATTATACTAACTGAGGAATTAAACAAAGAAAATTAACTCTAACTGTTGAAGAGGTATGGGATTGCAAGTTAAAAAACAAAAGATATTTGAAGGAATAAATCAAATATTTTTTACTCGATAGATAATTTTACAGCATTGATGACGGAAAATAATATAATAATAATAATCTTATATATAAAAATGAATCGAAGAATGTGTTTAAGCGCATAACTCAACAACGCCTCGACCAATTTGGTCAATTCTTTTTATTAAATCTTCGTTTAAATCCAAGGATGGCTGGAAAAAATTGGTCCAGGCGTTGTTGAGTTCTGCGCTTATCAACACATTTTTCAATTGATGTTTACATATAAAAAGACAAGAACGTCACCAGAATAGATGAGTTTGTGTGTTGTAATAAGTTGTTGATTATTGTAGGTATGTTTATTAAATCCCCATGACTTCCTTTGCAGATCATTATCTCCATTATCCAAGCGAGCTACCCACTTTTTATATATTTGTCACCTTTAGGTCTCCACTGTCCCTTTATATGACTTTCCAATCAGGTTT
>NW_024035030.1:0-4595 GCF_002237135.1 Teleopsis dalmanni | reverse complement strand
TTTTTACATAATATAGAAAAAATTTTCTTCAAAATAAGGAAAATAAAATTTTGTAAAAATAGGTCGCTTTACAAAATTAATTATATCTTTAAAAGCAGAGGTACCATTTTTCTGCAAATTAGCTTAATCGAAAGAGGACACTTCAAACTTTCATTTAATGTCTTCATATTTATAGATTGGTCGATTAACTTAAAAGTTATTGAGTGTCAAAGTTCAGAAACTAATTTTCTTTGATACAAAATTAATTATATCTTTAAAAGCAGAGATACCATTTTTCTGCAAATTAGCTTAATCGAAAGAGGACACTTCAAGCTTTCATTTGATGTACTAATATTTATAGATTGGTCAATTAACTTAAAAGTTATTGAGTGCCAAAGTTCAGAAACTAATTTTCTTTGAAAAGAAAAACCTTTTATCTTAAAAAATCATATACCAGAAGACAGAAAAATTTTAGTACAGAATAAACTTTGAATATAATACACTAATTATTACAATTATTTAAAAAAAAATAGAATATTCACATATTAATTATAATTAATTCAAATGTGCGCTTACTTATTTATGCACAACAGTTGAAATTGCATTGATAAGTGTGGGATATTAAATGTCAAAATAGTTATCGTCGAACAGTTGAAATTGCACTGATGAAAAAGGGAAATGTAATGTCAAAATATAGTTAGCGTCGATTTCTTATTACGATGTTATTTCAAGTTTTAATTAATTAAAACATTATTATTAATTTAAAAACTATGAAATAAAAGACAGATAACAGTAAAAAATATGTTTGGTTTTCTAAATATACTTAGTTTTTATATAGTATAGAGCAAATTTTCTTTAAAAATGGAAAGCAAAAATTTGTAAAAACGAGGTTGCATTACAAAATTAATTATATCTTTAAAAGCAGAGGTACCATTTTTCTGCAAATTAGCTTAATCGAAAGAGGACACTTCTAGCTTTCATTTGATGTATTCATATTCATAGATTGGTCGATTAACTTAAAAGTTATTGAGTGCCAAAGTTCAAAAACTAATTTTCTTTGATACAAAATTAATTATATCTTTAAAAGCAGAGGTACCATTTTTCTGCAAATTAGCTTAATCGAAAGAGGACACTTCAAACTTTCATTTAATGTCTTCATATTTATAGATTGGTCGATTAACTTAAAAGTTATTGAGTGTCAAAGTTCAGAAATTAATTTTCCTTTAAAAACGACATTTTTCTTATAAAAAGCATATCCCAGAAGTCAGAAAACAGTTTATATATAAATAACTTTCAATACAATACTCTAATAAGCACAATTATTTGAAAAAAATCGAAATTAATTTAAATTTATTAATTATTCAAAAAATCTGTACAAAGTTGGTTAATAGATGGCATACCATCTTAAATTAAATTCGCTGAAAAATTAAAATGGCACTGAAAAACATAATGTACAGTTGCAGAGTTATTGGTAAGTCCATGGTACTGCAAAAGAAAAGCTAACGTCGAATTTTTATTAAACTTGCTGCATCAAAGATATTATCAAAATAAGAAACTAGAATTTTTTCTAAAACGATTGATATACAATATTATATATCTTATTCGATTAACAAATTATATATAATTAAATTAAATGTGAACTAACTTGGGCATGCACAACAGTTGAAATTGCGTTGATGATATATATCGGATATTAAATATCAAAATATAGTTAGCGTCGAATTTTTATTAAGATTATTGCATCTAAGATATTATTTGAACAAAAAACTAGAATTTTTCTAAGCCAATTAATGTCTAATATTATATATATTGTTCGATTAACAAATTAAATAAAATTAATTAAATTATGCGATAACTTGTGAATGCAAAACAGTTTAATTTGCATTGATGATAAATTTGGGAAATTTAATGTCAAAATATAGTTAGCGTCGATTTTTTATTACGATGTCATTTCAAATTTTAATTAATTAAAACATTATTATTTAATTAAAAACTATGAAATAAAAGACAGATAACAGTAAAAAATATGTTTGGTTTTCTAAATATACTTAGTTTTTATATAGTATAGAGCAAATTTTCTTTAAAAATGGAAAGCAAAAATTTGTAAAAACGAGGTTGCATTACAAAATTAATTATATCTTTAAAAGCAGAGATATCATTTTTCTGCAAATTAGCTTAATCGAAAGAAGACACTTCTAGCTTTCACTTGATGTATTCATATTTATAGATTGGTCGATTAACTTAAAAGTTATTGAGTGCCGAAGTTCAGAAACTAATTTTCTTTGAAAAGAAAAACCTTTTATCTTAAAAAATCATATACCAGAGGACAGAAAAATTTTAGTACAGAATAAACTTTGAATATAATACACTAATTATTACAATTATTTAAAAAAAATAGAATATTCACATATTAATTATAATTAATTCAAATGTGCGCTTACTTATTTATGCACAACAGTTGAAATTGCATTGATAAGTGTGGGATATTAAATGTCAAAATAGTTATCGTCGAACAGTTGAAATTGCACTGATGAAAAAGGGAAATGTAATGTCAAAATATAGTTAGCGTCGATTTCTTATTACGATGTTATTTCAAGTTTTAATTAATTAAAACATTATTATTTAATTAAAAACTATGAAATAAAAGACATATAACAGTAAAAAATATGTTTAGTTTTCTAAATAAACTTAGTTTTTATATAGTATAGAGCAAATTTTCTTTAAAAATGGAAAGCAAAAATTTGTAAAAACGAGGTTGCATTACAAAATTAATTATCTCTTTAAAAGCAGAGATACCATTTTACTGCAAATTAGCTTAATCGAAAGAGGACACTTCAAGCTTTCATTTGATGTAATAATATTTATAGATTGGTCGATTAACTTAAAAGTTATTGAGTGCCAAAGTTCAGAAACTAATTTTCTTTGATACAAAATAATTTATATCTTTTAAAAGCAGAGGTACCATTTTTCTGCAAATTAGATTAATCGAAAGAGGACACTTCAAACTTTCATTTAATGTCTTCATATTTATAGATTGGTCGATTAACTTAAAAGTTATTGAGTGTCAAAATTCAGAAATTAATTTTCCTTTAAAAACGACATTTTTCTTATAAAAAGCATATCCCAGAAGTCAGAAAACAGTTTATATATAAATAACTTTCAATACAATACTCTAATAAGCACAATTATTTGAAAAAAATCGAAATTAATTTAATTTTATTAATTATTCAAAAAATCTGTACAAAGTTGGTTAATAGATGGCATACCATCTTAAATTAAATTCGCTGAAAAATTAAAATGGCACTGAAAAACATAATGTACAGTTGCAGAGTTATTGGTAAGTCCATAGTACTGCAAAAGAAAAGCTAACGTCGAATTTTTATTAAACTTGCTGCATCAAAGATATTATCAAAATAAGAAACTAGAATTTTTTCTAAAACGATTGATATACAATATTATATATCTTATTCGATTAACAAATTATATATAATTAAATTAAATGTGAACTAACTTGGGCATGCACAACAGTTGAAATTGCGTTGATGATATATGTGGGATATTATATATCAAAATATAGTTAGCGTCGAATTTTTATTAAGATTATTGCATCTAAGATATTATTTGAACAAAAAACTAGAATTTTTCTAAGCCAATTAATGTCTAATATTATATATATTGTTCGATTAACAAATTAAATAAAATTAATTAAATTATGCGCTAACTTGTGAATGCAAAACAGTTTAATTTGCATTGATGATAAATTTGGGAAATTTAATGTCAAAATATAGTTAGCGTCGATTTTTTATTACGATGTCATTTCAAATTTTAATTAATTAAAACATTATTATTTAATTAAAAACTATGAAATAAAAGACAGATAACAGTAAAAAATATGTTTGGTTTTCTAAATATACTTAGTTTTTATATAGTATAGAGCAAATTTTCTTTAAAAATGGAAAGCAAAAATTTGTAAAAACGAGGTTGCATTACAAAATTAATTATATCTTTAAAAGCAGAGGTACCATTTTTCTGCAAATTAGCTTAATCGAAAGAGGACACTTCTAGCTTTCATTTGATGTATTCATATTTATAGATTGGTCGATTAACTTAAAAGTTATTGAGTGTCAAAGTTCAGAAACTAATTTTCTTTGATACAAAATTAATTATATCTTTAAAAGCAGAGATACCATTTTTCTGCAAATTAGCTTAATCGAAAGAAGACACTTCTAGCTTTCATTTGATGTATTCATATTTATAGATTGGTCGATTAACTTAAAAGTTATTGAGTGTCAAATTTCAAAAACTAATTTTCTTTGATACAAAATTAATTATATCTTTAAAAGCAGAGATACCATTTTTCTGCAAATTAGCTTAATCGAAAGAGGACACTTCTAGCTTTCATTTGATGTATTCATATTTATAGATTGGTCGATTAACTTAAAAGTTATTGAGTGTCAAATTTCAGAAACTAATTTTCTTTGATACAAAATTAATTATATCTTTAAAAGCAGAGATACCATTTTTCTGCAAATTAGCTTAATCGAAAGAAGACACTTCTAGCTTTCATTTGATGTATTCATATTTATAGATTGGTCGATTAACTTAAAAGTTATTGA
>NW_024035029.1:0-4595 GCF_002237135.1 Teleopsis dalmanni | reverse complement strand
AGTGTCAACTGAAGCAGCCAAGCCCATTGTTGTTGTAGTACGGCAACCCTCTCAGAGTCCCGGTACAGTTGCTGACAGAAGTCAAAATCAAACCAAGCGAAACAGACTTCGTAAAGTTACTGTGCAGAAACTTAGGTAATGTACGAACTCAACCTGGACTGCGACACGGTCAACAACCAGTCTTAGTACCCAGCGAGCTGTCAGAGAGCAAGTATGTATTCCTACGCATCGATCGCGTTCCGACACCCTTAGAACAACTTTACGAGGGCCCTTATTAGATTATTTATTATTATGAAATTTAAATCAATAAAACAAATCCATAAAGAAAATGTGTGAATTTTATGTTAAATTGAGTGTCAAATTTGATCAAGTGAATATTTTTTTATACAATATTAAATTTAACCGACACGAGCATCACTCAATATGGTAAATGCAACAAAAATTTTTTAAATCGTGAATAACAGTAAATAGCAATGCAAAAAATTTACAATATTTTTTGAATGTTACAACAAAACTTTATAGACAATGTACGGTAATTACGCGTACTCGTTCTCGTATTCGTACAACAGAAATTATTTTCAAATAATTCCTTATGCAAATCATGCAAAATTGTTATATTATTCTGTTTAATCAATTATTATTATTTAGACATATTGAATTAATTGCTGCAAGTTAATTGCTACACTCATTAAATTTGATGAATGTTACCAATATATGAATGAGCTACAATTCAGTTTGAGCAATGAAGCGTAAACGAAACATTGGACCACTATTTTTAAACAGCAAAAAACACAAGTGCAAAAAAAGATTTAATGAAATAAGTGTTATTTAACACTTACTTTTTTGCTTCAATGGTCGTTTGTAGATTCTTATCCAAATGCACCTTTATATATAATTTGGGTGCCATCCAATTTGGCACGAATACGTTTGCCTACGATCTCTGCTGAAAACACTAAATCTTCTAAAATAAAATACACAGCAGTTAAACTACGCGAACGGATTATTGCACCGTCTTGTTTTTACGAAAACTTTGTAGTTACTCGTTCACTATCTAAGTCTTTACGGTGCTGATATAACTCTTCCTCTTCAAGTGGTCCTTGCAAACCCTTATGAAATATATTTCTCATCCACCAGAAACTCCATCTCGAAAATATATTAGCGGTTGAGTAGGGATTCTTTGGGCGTTCAATTTTTCTTCTAGTCCGATTGATGTTAAATTTCTTTATTTACAGTTACGTTTGATTATGATAAACCAAAAATGTAGTAATAAATTCGAAGTTCAAGAAATGAAGATAACCGACACGAGCACCACTCAAATATGGTAAATGCAACAAAAATTTCTTAAATCGTGAATAACAGTAAATAACAATGCAAAAAATTTACAATATTTTTTCAATGTTACAACAAAACTTTATAGACAATGTACGGTAATTATGCGTACTCGTTCTCGTATTCGTACAACAGAAATTATTTTCAAATAATTCCTTATCCTTATGCAAATCATGCAAAATTGTTATATTATTCTGTTTAATGAATTATTATTATTAAGACATATTGAATTAATTGCTGCAAGTTAATTGCTACACTCATTAAATTTGATGAATGTTACCAATATATGAATAAGCTACAATTCAGTTTGAGCAATGAAGCGTAAACGAAACATTGGACCACTAATTTTAAACAGCAAAAAACACAAGCGCAAAAAAAGATTTAATGAAATAAGTGTTATTTAACACTTACTTTGTGCTCAATGGTCGTTTGTAGATTCTTATCCAAATGCACCTTTATATATAATTTGGGTGCCATCCAATTTGGCACGAATACGTTTGCCTACGATCTCTGCTGGAAACACTAAATCTTCTAAAATAAAATACACAGCAGTTAAACTACGCGAACGGATTATTGCACAGTCTTGTTTTTACGAAAACTTTGTAGTTACTCGTTCACTATCTAAGTCTTTACGGTGCTGATATAAGTCTTCCTCTTCAAGTGGTCCTTGCAAACCCTTATGAAATATTTTTTTCATCCACCAGAAACTCCATCTCGAAAATATATTAGCGTTTGAGTAGGGATTCTTTGAGCGTTCAATTTTTCTTCTAGTCCGATTCATGTTAAATTTCTTTATTTACAGTTACGTTTGATTATGATAAACCAAAAATGTAGTAATAAATTCGAAGTTCAAGAAATGAAGATAACCGACACGAGCACCACTCAATATGGTAAATGCAACAAAAAATTTTTAAATCGTGAATAACAGTAAATAGCAATGCAAAAAATTTACAATATTTTTTCAATGTTACAACAAAACTTTATAGACAATGTACGGTAATTACGCGTACTCGTTCTCGTATTCGTACAACAGAAAATAAATTATTATTTTCAAATAATTATTATTATTTTATTTTCAAATAATTCCTTATGCAAATCATGCAAATTTGTTATATTATTCTGTTTAATGAATTATTATTATTTAGACATATTGAATTAAGAGAATGTTTTTATTTAATTTGTATGTTTCGTATTTTTTTTCATAGTAATGAAAAATTTTTATTGTGATCAGAATAAAAAAAACACTAAACAAAAACTAATGTTATACAAAATAGATAATAAAAAAAATAATTACTAAAGCTTTTACGCACGTGTGCAAATGTAAACAAAAGAAACTTTTTATAGATGTTAATGATTGGGTTTAATAAAACTAAAAACTTTTTTTAAATGTAATATGCTCTTTAAACATTCTGCACATATATAAGTATTTTGAGAAATGTGACAACATTGCATTTATGATGAAATCCATCAAATTATGTTTGTGTATGTTTATGAGAGAACAAATAGTAGAATGAATAAAAATTAAGCAAGAAAATATATTTTCTACAGTATAAGATAAATACATACGTAGAAACACACATATATATGATACATATGCATACAGAGAAAAATCACGGAAAAGTAAAGTTTCGGAAAGTAAATTTATAGAAGACAAAAAAAAACAAAAAAAAAACATTTAAAAATATTAGCTACAAAAAAAATAAATTTAAAAGCGACGACAAAAAATTAAATTATATTTAATAATCAAAACTAAGTTTTGTTTTATATTACGCGTACCTTATCTAAAAGTTGCAGAAAGTAATTTGGCTCCAGCCAGCAGCTTCAGCAAAAATTCACTCAAGTTGAGACGAAGAAGACGTAATAGCGCTGACGATTTACGAAGAAGACAACAAAAGCGAGGAACAGTTAAAACCTCATAAAAAAACAATATGAAAAACCGACAATATATAATCGAACGTACGAACGAAAGACAAGACGTCAAGCTTTCTTTAGCTATTTTACTTGAGTTTATTTCTTTTAAATATTTTTTGCATTTACTTATTTATTAAATTTTTTTTAAATTCTGTTTTTAATAAACTTAGGAAAGTTAAAAATTTACCGAAACGTCTTGTTAAACAC
The DNA here is from genome assembly GCF_002237135.1 of Teleopsis dalmanni. NCBI lineage: Eukaryota > Metazoa > Arthropoda > Insecta > Diptera > Diopsidae > Teleopsis > Teleopsis dalmanni. The sequence continues at coordinate 1,148 of NW_024035029.1, read as the reverse complement.
TTTAACGACGACGACGACGACGACGACGACGACATGGAATCAACCAGGCAAAATTTGTAGCAGATGTTTACTTGTTTCTCCTTTACTTGCTTTTATTTTTTATATTTTTTGCTTTTTCTTAATACAACAATATTATTTTTCATATGTTTTTGGCTTTATGCCTTTAAACAAATTTCACAAATTGTATGGTCACTTTTTTGTCTCACTGGCACATATGCGCAAGAATATGTACATACATGCAGCAGAAGCATGTATGAGAAAATAAAAAAAAAATTGCTGTTTAACTTGCATTCACATTCGAAAAATATATAAATGAAAATTTTAATATTAATTTTTATTTATTAATAAACAAATTAAACTTGTATATTTATACTCCAAATATTACTTTTAATGTTCGAATGTTATAGAAACAAACTTTAATTGTATGAATTTTGTTATTTTCTGTACGTTTCTAGCAGTTTTATACACTGAACATACCGAAAAAAGAGTTTGTCAGCTGCAAGTTTTATTAGCGGCAAATTGTTATATATAATAAAATCACAAAATTTTAATTTTATTTTGGAATATAAAAACAATAATTATTGTTAAATAAACTCAAATTTATTTATGTTTTAACTATTTATTTTTAAATATTCACACACAATTTTCAATTTTCGCTGAAAATTTTTCCGTACACTACAGATCGCGACCGTATTGTTCAAACGCTGTAAACGTAATAAAACTGAAACACTGAGAAGTCGTGTATATAAATCAGTTTGTGTGGATTGTATTAGCAGACTTGTATGCAATACAATCCACAATGCTCTTCTCACCAATTGTTTAGTATAGTAACTGTATGATTTATATGCGTTCCTTCTCTTTCGAATAACAAATAAAATGTTATGCAGAAGTTTTACAGTTTATAAAACTGCACAATGAATGTGGATTGTGGAAATGCACTTTAATTGATATATTTTTCGGCTTATTAGTTTTTTTAAATATTTAAATTTTATATAACATGTATAAATATAAATTATTTAAATAATTTTTTTTAAATTTTTTTACAATTTTATGAATTAAATCATTTTTAATTGCAGTTTATTAATATACGTAAATAGTAAAACCCGCAAAGCAGGAAAATGAATTTTTACTTAATAAAATTCAATTAA
>NW_024035028.1:0-4596 GCF_002237135.1 Teleopsis dalmanni | reverse complement strand
AATAGTAATAAACTGAAGAGAAATAAAATATAACCTAAAGAATATAAAATAAATTTATTAATATAAAAAATAAACCTATAAATAATAAATAAAAAACATTCTCCGGTATTAATTCATTGCTTATTGTATATTTATGAAGGAGAAAAAAAATCATATGTGAGATTTGACTGCATATTTACAGGTGCGAAAAAAAATCAATTTTTGTAGCCTAATTACACGGCATAATTTTAATCTTGTTTTTACTTTTGCTTATTTGACTCATTGCAGTTAAAACCTTTTCACACGGCAAATCTTAATTGCATTGTGACTTTATTTTCCAAGCGTCGCAGTAAGAGTTAGTTCCGCATTGCTTTTATACCGAAGAATTATTTATAATATCGTAACACAATTATACTACATTCTAGGAAGAACGAACTTGATTTTATCTTGATTGTCAAATCATATATTTTGTAATTCGTAATTTTTTATATATAGAATCGAATATAGATTTTTATTTTAAACTTATTTTGTAATAAAATAAGCCATATGAGCAAAATTATTTTTTGTATTATGCGAATAAGCTAAAAAAATATTTCAATAAAGACATTTGGAGGGAATAAATTAATACCTAGTTACTCTAAGCGATGATGTTAAAAGATCTACAATTTAAGGAAAGTGTTTAAGTTGAAATTACAGTATTAAGATTGTACAGAGACGTAAAAGACCATTTCTAATTTAATCTACAAAAAAAAACATGACGTTTTGGGTTACGCGTTAATATAGTTATTATGCCACTTTATAGGGCCTATCCTAATAGCGACAAAAAAAATTAAGTGACAAATTTTTTATATGTTTTTTAATACTTTCAGGAACTGTAATTTTAATCTCTAAAATCTCAAACAGCTTGATAAACTTAGTATACTTTAGATTGATTATAATGTATAGAATGTAATTATAACTGTTTGTCATATGTTTTTTTTATATTACGAAAAATTGTTCGACCGTATTTGATACTTAGTAATTTTTATATCTTTTTTCATTAATGTTGTATCTTAATTTTTGTTTTGAATTTTTTGGGATTCGTTAGAGATTCGATATACATTTTTTGAAAAAGCAATCAGACGTCAAAATAAATTTAGATTGATGGTTGATTTATTTGTTTATTTAATATTTTGGAATAATTCGTACACTCTATAGTTATTCAAGTTCAAGTAGCTTAAATAGAGAAATAAATTGCTTTATTACTTTCCTTAGAAAATGACACTATTTTATATTCAAGCCGGGAATTTTGGAACTTTTATATTTCATATTTTTAACAGTAATATTTGAAAATTGATTAAGTAGTCAAAATAATTTCTATATAATAATACAACTCTTAAAGTTAATTCATATTTGAAAATGTAGTGCGGTTTATATCAATTAAAATTCATGTCAATTAAAAAGTAAATCTCACGGATTATTGGTCAACTTAACCCAACTTAAGCACATAAAAATTGCCGAAACTCAAAAAGCTAATTAAACCACTGAAAATCAAACAAGTATAAGTTACAATAATAAAAAATGTTGGATAGCAGCACTAAAAACGCGAACACAAAATGGAAGAAGAATTATATATATTTTTAAAAATTTCTAATATTAAAAACACATTTTACAGCGGCGGTGCTTAACATCTAAATAATTAACTTTTTATATGAAAATAAAATTTTTAATGTGAAGTAAACATCTAAAATCCAATTTTATATTTGGATTTGGCACATATTTACTATAATAAAATATTTTTATAAGAATTAATAAAGTAGATATGTTAGAGTATTTAACAACTAAAAAATTTAATTTCTGAAGTACAATTGAATTATGTGCCATAAGAAAATATTATGAATACAACTATTAAAACAAATTATTGTAAAATAGAGAAAAACTTAAATATATTATTACATTTTTATTTTATGTACTGTACATAAACATTAAAGTACAGAAACCATAAGACGTTTCTATGACATATAATGCGATAAATACTTATGCCCTTATATTTTGCCTTAATATGGTATATTAAGAAATGGGAAGAAATGTAAATGGAGAAGGTTAAGCGGTTTGCCACTGAATTATCGGATTATATGCACATACCTATATTAAAGATTTATGAAGTGCCTTTGGTCAAGCTACGTTCATATATATAAATAATGCGAAAATGTAAAAAAGATAAAAGGAAAGTATTAAGTAAATGTTCGTAGAAAGCAACATAACAACGTATGGCTAAATAAGATAGAAATATGATGAATATTATTAACTTAAAGACCTTAAGTCAGTAGCTTTTTCTTTAAAACACTATGTGGTGAAAATTCTTCATATGAAGCGTAAATTGTGAATTTGTAAAATTTATTTAAAAGTAAGAGTATAACACATATACATGTAATTTAAAAACAAATTTTTATTATACAATACTTTTTAAATAGCGGGATTGTAGAAGAAAACAGTGTTTTTGACTGATTTTTTATCAAATAAGATCTAGTACTGAATTAGATAAAATATGTGTTTAAGCTTCAAAGTAGTCATATTGTATACCAAAGTAATATAGTCAAGCTTTGAAGAATTCATATTTCATGTGAATTGTCCTACTTAATAATAATTGATTCTTCATAACACTCATGTCTGATATCAATAATCACTTTAGTTTAAATATATATGTGTGAAATAAACAAAAGTAAAAATACCAGTTAACAGCACCAAAAAAAAAACTTATTAAATAAAAATAAATAAGAAAGTGGTAACTAACTACATTCCGCCCTTTGATCTTATTAAGAGCGGTGTCTTTACCCAAAATATAATATATAAATACATTATAATAATAATAATAATAAATACATTGTAAATACACCAAGGAAATAATAATAATAACTAACCACATAGAAAGCGTGAAAACTGAATACCAATTTAAATAGTTATTTATTCTTAGCAACTTCTTGCACTACGTTTTATGTCGATATAGCTTATCGAGAAGAAATGCACTTACGCCACATCACATCACGTTAAGAAAAGACGCTTATCCGCAGATCATGGTTAACTACACAATCTTACGTTATCAATACCCTAACTACTGTTTTAGTAAATGTGACTCAAAGAACAACTGTGACTCAAAATCGAAGTTCATTTGAAAACCGATTGCAGATATAAGTATATAATGTGTTGTTGGTCAGTGCCCTTTCTGATTTTACGTCAAGCATTTCCTATATCTACTTCTATTATTAAATAGTGAAAAAAGTAGCGAAGGACAATGATTGGTTCTCATATAATGTTATATATATAAACTATTAAATGGATCTACCCGACAGCATTTATGGCGATGAAGACTGTGACGACGCAGAGCATACCTTCTCTTACTGTAATAGGTGGCTCACATTTAGAAAAGAGATAATAACTCAATTTGAAGCAATAAATCCCGAAAAAATAATGGAAAATTTGAGTGCGAACCCAGAGAGCTGGCGAACGATAAAGTCATATGTGATTCAAGTCCTCATAGCGAAGAAATTAGACCTAGTAAGGAGAACCAGAAACTAGACTAACAAATAGTGGACACCAAGAAAATGCGGTGAAAACGTGGAAATCTGGACGCAGATCAAAAATCACAAAAGCATGGCTTGAAATGCTAGCATGAAAGAAGTAATGAAATAATGCGGAAGCGGTTCCAAAGGAAAATAAGTCTCAGCGATGAGGGGGTGTTTTCATCCGTATGCTACATATTAATGTTAGAGAGTGGGGCATACCATTTCGACGACGGTCGGTCTGACGGTGTATAAAGCATTTTTCACCTTCTCAGCAAAAAAAAAATTATATATAAACTAACGTCATTCCTAATTTAAGTTCCTAACGTTAGTTATTATATGAGAAATACTCATATTAAGGAAAAATATTAAGGAATAGATGATTATGCATTTCCATAAAATATTTTAAATACTACCAAATAATATTTTGGTATTTTTCAGTATGAAAATATAAAATATTTTATATTCATACTAAATTTTTCTATATATAATTAGTCAGATTGTACACACATTTACAAATAAATTAATATATATGCAAACTTTACAATAAATTTAACCTAATTTATCCCAACTGAGTGGATGCTTTGCTGCTATTTACAATAATTTCATACATTATATGATACATATAAAGTAGCCTATTCTATCAACTATAATACAGATGGTTAACTTCATATATATTTTCCATATCACAAACAACACAAAATATAATTCACTAAAATAATATCATAAAATATATAAATCTTTTTGCAAAAAATAAAAATCCGTACATAAAATGTAAAATGTTAAAAACGAAATCATATAGATATGCATGTATGCCTGTATACATAAGTATGTATGTAAATAAATTGAAATGCAACTAGGTGTAGAGTCTGTTGAAGCACAAGTAAGTAATGGAATAAATTTTTTGTTACATGATTTTTGTAGGTGAAGCTATAAGTTTTCAATGGGCGTTAAAAACTTACAAGTTTGAGTATTTGTAACCACATGTGTACATATTTAAATCATATAGCAGATATAGATACTTTTGCTGTATCTAAACTGAATCACACATAGCCAGGCACACGTGGGTGGTGTTGGT
>NW_024035027.1:0-4597 GCF_002237135.1 Teleopsis dalmanni | reverse complement strand
TATTCAAAGAATTCGGGTTTGAGATTCAGCAAATTTGTAAGTGAATCACACAGAATTAGCGAGCTGTGTAAGAAATATGGTGATATTTTTGAACCAGCTCTTGGCACAATAAAAAACTTTAAGGTCAGTATTTTTTTAAAGCCAAATGCACATCCGAAATTTTACAAAAGCCGACAAATTCCATTTTCGCAAATGTCACTTTTCAAGAAAGAAGTCGATCGATTGACAAATGCGGGTATTTGGAAACCTGTGAAGTTTTCCCAATGGGCTTCGCCTATTGTACTAGCTCCAAAAGCTGATGGTTCCATAAGAATTTGTGGGGATTTTAAACAAGCAGTCAATGCGCAAATTGACATTGAACAATATCCTTTGCCCATACGCGAAAGTCTTTTCCATAAAATTCATTGCGGTCAACATTTTACAAAAATCGACCTTAAGGATGCGTATTTACAAATGGAACTCGACGATGAAGCAAAAACAATAATGGTTGTCAACACTCCACTTGGGTTATTCCAATACCAACGTTTACCGTTTGGAATTGCAAGCACTCCAGCTATATTCCAAAGATATCTTGAGCAGTTACTTCAAGGCGTAGAAGGTTGCGGAAATTATCTCGATGACATTATCATCTCCGCACCTACATTTCAACAACACATCAGCCGCCTAGAACAAGTACTTCGTATTTTGCAACAAAATGGTATCAGGTGCAAGCAAGAAAAATGTTTCTTTCTGCGAGATAAAATCGAATATCTCGGGCGTCAAATTAGTGCAAAAGGTATATTGCCAGATGAGTCAGGACTAAAAGCAGTAAAAAACCTGCAGCCGCCTAAAGATCTAAAGCAAGCAGAAGCATTCATGGGTAAGGTAAACTATTACCATAATTTTATACCTAATTTTTCGCAATTATCCGCGCCAATCAACATGCTGCGCCGAAAAAAAGTAAAATTCACATGGGGTACAGCACAACAACAAGCATTTATAGCTCTTAAAATGCATATTCTCAATGCAGCGCAATTAGCACATTATTAGGAAGATTTACCGTTGGTTCTAGCTACAGATGCCTCCTCCTATGGCATAGGAATCGTGCTCTCGCATACGTACGTTGACGGTACAGAAAGGCCTATTGCTTTTGCATCTAAAACTCTCGACATTCATCAACGACGATATAGTCAGATAGAGAAGGAAGGGCTAGCTATCGTTTTTGGAGTCAAGCGTTTCCATCAATATTTATACGGAAGAAGATTCACATTGGTTACTGACCACAAACCTCTTGTTAGCATTTTTAATCCAATTCATCAGTTGCCGTCGATGACGTCACATCGTTTACAGCGATGGGCTATTATACTAATGGCTTATCAGTATGATGTTCGGTATCGTAAAACTACTGAGCATGGAAATGCCGATGCTTTATCTCGTGTACCTGTTGGTGAAGATAAAATTTTTGATCATGAAGAATCCTGTTTCAACATCAATGAACTTAACACACCTATCGACGCTGAAATAATTCGTCAGCATGCCAAACATGACCCAATTCTTCGCCGAGTTTATTTTCTCGTTACAAACGGTTGGCCTGAAAAGCTAATGCCTCAAGATGCTGATCTTCGATCATTTTTCAATCATCGCTTTGCTTTAATACTAAACAACAATTTGCTTTGCCTCCAGACGGAGTACAACCGGGTTGTCATTCCAGCCTCCCTTAAGCAGAAAGTTCTTAAACTTCTTCATGATGGTCATTGGGGAGTATCGAGAATGAAACAGCTAGCTCGACAACATGTCTGGTGGACTAATATTGACAAAGACATCGCACAATTAACTGAAAATTGTGATGTGTGCAAAATTGCAAATCCTGTTCACGCACGTGAATACGTAAGCTGGCCTGAAGCTGATCGACCTTGGGAGAGAGTACATATCGACTTTGCTGGTCCATTTTGTAATTCAATGTGGCTAATTTGTGTCGACGCTTTCTCGCAATTTCCGTTCGTTGTACAACTATCTACAACAACAACGGTTGACACCATATCAGCATTGTCTTGTATATTTTCTCTGGAAGGTATACCAGAAACCATCGTAAGTGACAATGGTCCGCAATTTACAGCTGAAGCATTCAAACATTTTTGCTCAAAACTTGGCATCAAACATATAACAACAGCGCCGTTTCATCCAGCCTCAAGCGGGTTAGCCGAACGATTCGTCAGATCTTTTAAAACTGCTGTTCAGAAAAACATTGACGATGGATTGTCTCTCAAATTCGCTATATCAAAATATCTTGCAACATATCGTGCAATGCCGAATGCTGAGGGTAAATCACCTGCAGAACTTTTACATGGAAGGCCTGTTCGTACCTTGTTGAGTCAACTGTTTGAATCGCCTAGGAAGCACCTTGAAGCTTCGAAACGGAAAATGAAATTCAGTCTAAAGCAACCCGTCTTCGCTCGAAACTACGCAAGAGGGGAAAAATGGATAAAAGGAGTTATTGTGAAACAACTTGATAAAATGGTTTACCGAGTGAACACATCTTTTGGTTACATCAAACGTCACGTTAATCAGCTTAAAACTAGAAGTAGCTCTGACCTCTCTTCACAACCAATTTTTGAATTCGCTCCAAATTTCATCAATGCCACACCGCCTTCATCTAGCCAATCAACATTAATGCCTAATGAAGAACGTTCAACCGAAGTAGTTCAACTTCGAAAAAGTGGTCGTATTCGGAAGGATGTAATTCGATTTGAATCCGACGATTTCAGGAAAACTTAAACCTTGTCAAAAATTAAGGGCGGAGAAAGTGTTATAATCTAGTATGTTTTGCATTAGTTTAAGCAATCTTAAGTAATGAAATGTAAACAAAATTTAGTTAAATATAAACTGTCAATCTTGTCGGTTGTATTTACTTCAAAGAGTATCGTCTGATCGAGAGCATAAATAAAACGTCCAGACCAATTATCAAAGCACGATTATCTGCTAGGAAATAATCACAGAGAACAAAATATTAAACTAACAATATATTGTACTTATATTTAATTCTTAAATTTTCTTTTAAATAAAAATTGAATTATTGCATCAAATTGTCTTTAACTTCGAAAAGAAAAAAAAATAAATAGCAACGACCTCTGGACAAGGACTAAGCAGACCTCAGCACTATCAGCGAATACAACGAGTCGTTACAATTGGCGTTGTAAGTACAAATAACTCATTCGATATAAAATATATCTGTGTACAACAACCCTTAATTTTAAATATGCATCAATAAATGTACACACAATTTTTTTATTTAAAAACACAAACAAAATGCATACAATACAATTGTAAACAAAACAAATGCAAACGAAATGCACAATAAAAACTTTTCCAAATTGTTTTGTTCAATCGATACTAACAGGGCAATTTCGGCAATGATCTTTCAGCTCACCACACTCAAAATGTTGCGAAAAATCGTTGTTCCTTCATCTTCTGGCAGCGGTGTTTTTCCGGACTGGAAGCTTTTTTGATCTTTCCGAAGGCCAAATGAAAGATATGCTATTAATCAGATCTTTTGATTATTTGTGTTTTTCGTGTAAAAACTTATTTTTATATAAAATAAGATACATAAAAATTAAAATAAAAATTAATAAACAATTAATTTATTAATTAAAATTAGTAAAAATTGAACAATTCCTTTTAACTTTATTTTTAATACAACGCAAACGTAAATGTATTGATATACCTTTACAAAAATTTTAATATATATATTTTATATATTAATGTATGATATGTATATTTTTTATGTATTCAAATTATAATAACTATTTAATATGGATTTATTTATATATATTTAAACTATAATGTAAAACTAATTAATTTTTGTTAACACCGCTGCTGTTAATGTAGCAATAGCTACTAAAATTTTCATGAATCCTGAAAAACCGTAGCCTCATTAGGTAGCCTAAGAGAGTTATTTATACTTTTAGATGGTGCGAAGATTCCTGCTCCTGCCCCACCGCTCATTTTCGAGCCATCTGTATATATTGAGATATCGTAATTTCCTTCGAAATTTTTCCTTTTCCACTCATTTCTTGAAGGGAATATTGTCTGAAAATTTCTTTCGAAGTCTATACACGGATTCAGATAATCCGATGTCATCCTATACAGACAATTTGGAACTGTACCTAGAATCCGACTATGTCCATATGTTCGTTCTAACCATACGCCTGTTACTTTTAGGCTTACAGCGCTATTACAAACTATTTTTTAATGTGAAGATCAATTGGTAGCAAATGTAGCATCACGTTTAGGGCGTCCGAGGGAGTCGTCCTAAAAGCTCCTGTGATGCCTACAAATGCCGTCCTCTGAATTCTGTTAAGTTTGTCGATATTATAGCTCTTGTTTAGAGCCGGTAACATACCTGACACTAGAATAACCACGTCATCCGCGTACGCTACTGCTTTCACACCTATCTTATCTAGAATATTAAGAATATTATCCATGACCAGCAGCCACAGTAATGCTGAAATAACCTCTCCTTGTGGCGTCCCCCTACTGACGTGCTTCGTTTGGGTTATGCTGCCTAACTTTGATTGAATAATCCTTGTTTTAAGCATAGTAACTATCCAATTTTTAAACT
>NW_024035026.1:0-4598 GCF_002237135.1 Teleopsis dalmanni | reverse complement strand
AATATCGAAAAATATACAGCGCGCGAATTTTAAATGAGAATTTCCGAAAACTTTTCAGTCTTAATGTATTCAACAGCAATTGGGAAATCGAAACTCAAAATGGAAATTTCTACCACCTGGCGCACCACATCAAGACGATCTATGGGAAGCTGCCATTAAGTCAGCAAAGAAGCACTTATTATACATTGTTGGCACCTTCTCAATTTACTATAATCAGCTGTATATTCTACTTGTCCACGTCGAGCCTTGTTTGAATTCACGTCCACTCTTATCATGACATTTGCGACGACAAGATGACTCTATCATCTGCAGATTTGCTAATTTGAAGATTTCTACTGGCAGTACCAGATGAACCTATTGGCAAGGTACCTTGCAATAAATTGTCATACTGGCGACAATTAAGATAAATGCAGCAATATTTTTGGCGACAAAAACACGATGAATACCTTACAACTTTGCAACCACGTTCTAAAAGGCATGAAAATGATAAAAACATTAACATAAGCGATGGCGTGATCATCCGTCACGAGAATCTACCAGTAACACATTGGCGGCTTGGCAGGGTGATCAAACTGCACCCAGGCGAAGATGGATGAGTTGTCGCAACCAAGATAAGCAGGCTTGTAGAGCATTCTGAACGTACCCGTCCAGCCAGGTACGATGTTTGAAATTTGCCATAACAACCAGGCAGTATGGTATCACTGATCTACTGATTTTGACATCAGCATTTTGACATATGGCATGCAATGACTTTTGGCTTCGTTTTTTTGCATTCTTTCTTCCTTCTACTTCTGGCATTGGTGATGTGCGCTTATTTTTTGATCATTGCTTTGAAAATTCATACAGATTATTTAATTTAAAAAGTGTGGTTTGATAAAGACATAGTAATTTGCGTGTATGAAATTTATTGTGTTTTCATTTTTCATCCAGTAACTAAATTTACCGTGAAAGGCAATTATTATTGCCTTTCAATTATCGACGCACAAATAACTTATACATTCTTCTTTTTATTTTAAATGGCAAAAATATTTATTATATTTTTAAAGCAAAAATAAACCACTTTGTATGCAAGTAATTTTTGAAAAGCTTTATGTCACAGGCTGGGCGTTTTATTTTTAAGCACATCAAATTAAAATGTAATGTAATAAGTATTGTAATTACATATTTGAAAGGTGGCCAACATAAGTAATATACGTCAGCGGACAACCAAAAATCCACTCCCGTTCTTATTAATTGGTTTGAAACCGACAGATACTAATAAGAGTGTTTTTAACTGTAACAGCTTACTGCACACAAAAATTACATTTAAAGCTCCAAGAAAAAAAAGCGAAATTCCGCAATGCTCTCGTTGTGCTATGGCCGCTGTGTAAAATGCTCTGAAAATTACTTGACATCAGAGTGTACTCGTAATGTAGTCGACAATAAAGTAAAATGTGTATTATGCAACGGAAATCACCCCGCTAATTACTAGGGCTGTGAAGTATACAGACAGCTTCAACAAAAAGCGTTTCCACCTCTCCGTAGAAAAGAAGCCACTAGTCCACCAGAGTTCATACAATCTGGCCGATCGTACTCTAATGTCGCAAGTAATGGCCAAACCATCACTAGTGAACCATAAACAAGCTCAGAAAACGATGGTATGTCAGAATTGAAAATGATGCTCATAAGACTAATGCAACAAATGAGTACGATTATAAATCTTTTAATTGCGTTCGTCGCTAACACTTCAAAGTAATGAGTACGTTTAAAATTGCTTTCTGGAATGCTAATAAGTTAGCTTAACATAACAGCGAATTACAAGCCTTCCTCACTGACAAAAATATTGATATTATGTTAATATCTGAAACCCACTTCAACCAAAGAAGCCATCTCAGAATTCCGAAGTATTCTGTATACAATGCCAACCACCCATCTGGAAATGCTCGCGGAAGAGCTACGATAATCGTGAAAAGCGATATTGATCACTCTCTGCACAACAAACACGAAAAACCATTTCTTCAGTCAATATCAATAACAGTTAAAAACAATAAACGTCCAATTTGTATAGCCTCTATCTATTGCACACCAAACCAAAAATTTAAAAGTCATCAGTTTGAGGAATTTTTCCACACGCAAAATGGTTAAACATTTATAGCTGCTGGAGACTTCAATGCAAAGCATACTCACTGGGACTCCAGACTTATCACACCAAGAGGCCGCGAATTGTTTAAGACTATGCAGGCTAACAATTTGCTTCACGCATCAGCTGGTGAACCAACTTACTGGCCAACAGACCACAATAAAGTTCCAGGCGTGATCGATTTTTGCATATATAAGGCATTTCTAGCTCACTGTTATCGATACATTCCAGTTTAGACTTTTCCTCAGACCACTCTCCCCTTATTATGGAGATGAACTCTAAAATTTTTGTAAAGAACAAAGAGCCTCGATTATACAACAAAAGTACAGACTGGAGTATTCTCAGAAGCATCATAAATGAAAATTTAACAACCAACATCCCACTCAAAACCGGTAACGATATCGAATCTGCGGTCAGCAATTTAATACAATCGTACAGAATGCCGCGTGGAACTCAACCATGCATTTCAAAGAATACAAAGCAGACCACATTGACAGAGGCATAAAAGAATAGGTACTTTAAAAACGTAAATTGCGACGAATTTGTCAAATAACAAAAAATTGTGAAGACAAAAGACGTTTGAATGAAGCGATAAAAAAGCTTAAAGAAGCCCTAAAGGAGAATAAAAACAGAAACATTGAAACATAGCTACCTGAATTGTCTCTCACTGAAGCAACCGACTATTCATTATGGCGGGCCACTCGCAAGCTGAATCGATCAACGCCACACATTTCACCACTCAAAATGTATAATGAAGAGTGGGCTAGATCCAGAATCGACAAGCCTCAAACTTTCGTAGAGCATCTTCAAGGTGTATTTCAACCATACCCATGCAGAAATTACGAAAACGACACTGAAATTAAGACTTTCCTGCAAACACCGCATCAAATGGATTTTCCGGTTCCAAAAACCACAATACAAGAAATTAAATGGACAATTAAGACCAAAATTAAAATCAAAAAGGCTCATGGGTACGATTTGATCACTGGCAAAGTGTTGAAAGAGGTTCCAAATATTGGTCTTAATCACTATTTCTTGTCCACCAATTCGGCTTTCGAAACCGCCACTCAACCATTGAGCAAATAAATCGAGTTTATCAATACGCAAGAGATGATCTGGAAAAAAAGAATACTGCACTGCAGCATTCATCGATATTTTCAATTCAATTCAACATTTATTTACTTCTGCTTCTGAACTTATAGTTGTAACAAAAGAAGGTTTGATGTATTCTTATTATTAATTAAATTAAACTTATTACTAATTAGGTTTAAAAAGTAAGCGATAAAAAAACAAAAAAAGTTAAGTTATATAAATAGCAGGAAAATAATTATAATTATATATATATATATATTTTTTTTTTGCAAAATCTTATTCGTTTATAATAAATCATCTGATTTTAAGACTATTTATTATATATGTGAATATTGCTTTAGATGATTGCGGATCAGTGCAGTTGAAAATTAGAGATTTATTTTCTCTGAAGACCGTAAGTAAGAAACGAAGATTGTGATCTCGTACTGAGGAGTAAATAGGGCACTCAAACATAAAGTGATTCAACGTTTCTTCAGTTTTTAAATTACAAAGTGTACAAAGGTTGTTGATTTCGAGTCTGTGAATTTGCCCGTTAATACAAAAACGAGTGCAGTGAGTTGATGACAACCGTAATTGGGCGATAACCTTTGCCATAAAAAATTGCTTACGATCAAAGAAGTAACAGGCAGGTTTGTCATCCAGGGCTCTTGATATATTGCAATTCATGGATTGTGAGTTGGTGGATTTTAGAATGTCTTTATATTTTAGATATCTATGATAGCGTTCAAGGGCCGTAGTTCGGTTATCAATCCAAGTTGCTGCAGTCGGTGTTTCCCACAAGTTTGTCATATTTACAACTTTAAGAAACTCATTAAATTGTGTAACCCAATTTAATTCACTTGTAGAAGAATTATTTACGTGTAGGTAAATGAGACGAAGGAGACATTGTTTGGGGTATCTTGATTGATCCATTTGAAGAATTCGTATAATGAAATCGATTGCGCGTTTGAAAACTCTATATGAAATTTTTAGAAGGCCTAGTTCAAGTCTAAGTGCTGCATTGTTTGTAGCTTGGGGGAGTGCTAACAAACGTTTGTAGTACGTTGTTTGAACGATTTCTAGTGAATCACAGTAACGTAGACCCCACACTTCTGATGCATATAAAAGTGTTCCAGATACAGTGCAGTCGAATAGTTTAGCCCGACCTTCCCAAGAATCTGATTTAAATTTACTTATAGTTTGTACTGCCGTACCGAGCGCCATTTTCCCTTTTCTTATGGCAGTTTTTGCTGCACATTTGCCTAATGTGGAGCTTGAGAAATTTACTCCTAAGTATGTGTAGGACTTCACGACAGAAATTTTTTGACATTTGTTAAAGAAATTTTCTGCTATTGGCCTACCTCCTCTTCTAAAGTGGACAATTTGGGTTTTTTCCGTGTTTACAACA
>NW_024035025.1:0-4601 GCF_002237135.1 Teleopsis dalmanni | reverse complement strand
CAGAAATGACGTCACTCCAGCCACCGCTGTGACCTAGCTATAAATTCAAAAATCCCAAACAACTAAACAAAGAAATAAATATTTAGACATCAGTGGTTGTAATTGATTTTTTTTTTTCTTTTCTGATATGTTGATATTTTTCTCTTTGATATTACAGATTGATCCAAAAACAAAAAAAAATTATAGTTATCAAGTCATTCAAAACAGTTTTCTTCTTGTAAATGATAAAACAACCAAATAAAATATATATCTTTTTTATTCTTTTTTTCTAATTTAATATAAGATTAATAATAACTAAATAATAAATTTAATAAAAACATAAATGAAATTATGCAGTTAAAGCTTTAAAGTTTTTTTTTTTTTTTTTATTCTTTTCTTTTATTCAAATTGTATCCTTAATAGCTGGAATACCTGGCCACCGTTGTATCCTAACGGTGGATCCAGTTGCCGTTACTGTCCTTCAGTTCCTGTTGTTTCCTTTTACGTCTGTTAGATATTGAGTGCGATGATTTTTATTCAAATTCTTATGATCAGTTATAGCACTTTTTCCTTCTTCTTCTTAAAAAAAGACTTCTTTTCCATCTTTCAATTCATACTTTTATTAATTTTACATAATTTTTTTTTTGTTAAAAATTTATCTATTCTTGAACTTTAGTAACTTTCATTAAATTTAAACAATTTTTGTTAAATATTTAGCTATTTCCGAATTCAGTTCACTTTTTATACCTTATACTAAGATTTTTAATGAATTGGTGCACTTTTAATAAAATTTAATAATAAAAACAAATTCTTGTTAAAAATTCTGCGTTTTTATGTGCTTTTAATAAAATTTAATAATAAAACAAATTCTTGTTAAAATTTTGCGTTTTTATGCACTTTTTATAAAATTTAATAACAAAACAAATTCTTGTTAAAATTTTGCGTTTTTATGCACTTTTTTTAAAATTTAATACAAATTATAATCAATTTTGCATTTTTATTCAATTTTATCAACGTTGAATAAAATTTATCATTAACTTTGAATCTTTGTTCAATTTAATCAACATTTAATAAAAAAAATTTTTAATTAATTTTTGGATTTTTTATTCACTTTATTCAAGTTTAAAAACAATTTTTAATTAATTTGGAAACTTTGTTCACTTTTCATAAATTAAATTTAAAAAAAAATTTTCTTTTGTCGACTTTTAATAACGAACGTGAACTGATATGTTCCACTTGCCGTTCTCAGAAAACACCAAAATACAAGAGACCGAATCAAGCCTCCGCTGGCTCTTTTATAGTCAATTTGTCTAACTGCTCAATCCTCCTGCCACGTTAGTGATCCTGTTAACTCTTTGGTTACTGTAGACTGCCCTTGAAAAGTTTTCACCACTCTCCTAGTTGGCTTTGCTGGTTTTGTTTTGTGTTTATTTAATTGTTGGAGGGTGATGACCTCTAAGAAAGCTTACTTTATTTTTTCCTTCCAATAAAGTTAAAATTTGTCTTAAGTGTATCAGTGTATTATTTGTACTTGGCAATACCATCTTTTATATCTAAGTCAAACTTTACTGGAGCTTTCGACCTAATTCGCCTCAATTATATCGATCAAAACAAAACGAAACAAAAGCTTTTACACGATTTTTATATATTATTTTGTCTGTGCGAGCAATGCACATGAATAAATTGTAAAGAAAAAAAATAAGTGATATCAGTGCAATATTTATATATTTATATATAAAAAAAAGAAAAAATGTTTAAAAAACAAAAACATTATGAGATGAACAGGTGCGAGGTCGAATGGTGACTTGCTCGGCCAACTAACCAAAAAAAAAAAACAACACCACAGGCAGAGACATTGGCTGATTTTTTTATGGACATCGCGGGAAGTTCGAGGTAATGTCTGTAACATTTACTTCATTCTTATTGGATTAAATATTCTATTCCCTCACAGGCCTACATAACAGGATCGATAGTGTCGATGTTGCCTGCAACATGGAACACACTCGTAAGAATTTACATGTAGGCTCTCTCTTTTTTTTTTTTTTTTCTTAGTTGGAATTACTTATATTTCTGTGCCCAATGTGTGGCTTCGATCCACGCCCTATGTTAGAGTCTCATGCTCTACCGACTGAGCTACTAAATACCTTATCTATCTGGACTATTTTCTCTAATACACTTAATATTTTTCTAATATATATTTCTTTTCTCCTCCTGGTGTCTTGACCTTAGTTCTAAAAACATAGTTTACCTTTGCTTCCGCCCAGTGTCAATATCATTGAAAAATCATTGTGAATTAGAAAAGTGACAAGAAGTCTTTTTAAATACAAATGTAATCAATGTACCTTTCCTACTCTTATCAGTTTAAAAAAAATTAATATTTAAATATAAAATCTATTATTTTTTTTTTCTTTGTAATCGCATGAAAATTAATGCGAAATAAAATAATTCATTTGATTAATTATCCCTTACAAGGACGCTTTACAATTGCTGTTACCAACCATCAGTTCTACTAGTAAAACAAGTAACGGCCCACCAGCAGTAAATATACTTATTCTAATGTTATCATAGCAGTGTGTGACTTTCTGATATTTAACTTGTTGAAACACATCTATTTCATATTCAGCATAAACAACTCCTTCGCTATATAACAATATGCCTAATCCTGTGCATATAGTAATCAAATTGCCTTCAGGACTGGTATCACGTGTATCACCACCCATATCGCGAGATGTCAGTTTTCTAATATTCTGCAAGGTTCTTGCATCTGATAACATTATAAACGATCGATAAGCAACTACACATAGTTTATAAAAATAATAAATTAAGATAACGTTATACTGACAGTCTGTCAGCTTACGAGAAAATTTTTGTTTGAAAGTTTCAACATTAAACATGTGCATATAATCATTTAGCGATAACGCAGCTATTTCCTTAAATTCGTTATTGGAACACAATGACCATAATCTTTTCTCTGTATGACAATCCTTCACAAATATTGGATTAATTGTATCAAAAATAGGACCACAGTCCGGAAACTTTATGTCATCTTCATTAGCACACCCAAGTGCTAAACGGGAGACTTCAGAACCTGATACTATAACTTCGTCATCTGACCAACACTTTTCCATTACTACCTTTTGATATCTATTTTCGCCTAAGCAGACTGGATCACGGGTCGGTAAACGACAAACAGCCCTATCTGAAGAGTTATGTGCACCAGTAGCTAACATTGAACTATTCAGATTTACTTCTATAGTATGTACGCTGCCTTGTACATCCGAGTGGTTAATATTTCTATTGGTTAATGCTTGAATTACATCCACTCGCCTCATATTTACATCTTGCGTTAAAACATCTCTGGGCGTTTCTTCAAAATTTACACTACGTAAATCTTTAAGTTTCTCATCACGTGTACACAGACAATCACCTATCAAGGGTGTAAAATTCGAGGACTCCTCATGTTGATCTAACGTTTCCACGTCACAACCAAGATCATCTGGTTTGTCTGATCTAACACGATCCACCTGCTCTTCTACCTGTAAATCTTGCCTGTGCGCTGTCATTGAAAACATTTCTGGTATACTCCACTTTGGTAACTTTACTTCTTCTGGCGGTGCTACTGTTTCACCCCTAGCTCTGCGCAATGCAACTATTTCCTTGCGCATTTCAGTCATCTCTTTTGCCCAATCCTCGTTTCGTTTCATCATCATATACACCATTTGTTTTAGTTGCTCCATACCCACCTGTTGAGCTCGTCCAGCTCTATTCGGTTGAGCTATATTTTCAAGTTCTATTTCCATGGCAAGTGTATACTATCTCGCAGTATTACAAACTCATTTAAACTGTCTTGAATGTTAGTTAGTGAAATATTCCTAAATTACTTATTTACACTGAGTAATTATTATATAAGTCAAATTATTTGAATATATTAATTTGACTGAATTCGAAATTCGATATTAATTAAAGCTCCGGGGGGTGTTTCAGTGTTGCGACCACACCATTTCACCTAAGACAGGTATTTTTTTTTTTTTTCAGTAAGAGATATGATAAAGACGAAGGTTTATAATACAGATCAAACTACCATCTAAATTCACAAAACAATAAAAAAACCTGGATCAAGGACAACTTTATTCCGCACTGGTGCTGTGTAAAGGAACCTTGAACCCAGCGAGTAAATGTCTAACCTGTGATTTTTCCACACTTACAGTTTTACTTGTTGCAAGCTTATAAACCTGGATTCAAAAAAAAAAAAATTAAACAAACTACTCCCTGTACTTACAATTACTCAGCTTACAATGAGCAGTCAACTTCACACACCCGCGGTTCTGTGTGAAGGAACCTCATTGAAACAATATAAAACAGAATTACACAAACTAACTCTAACTGCAAAGAGGACAAAACTTCACTTTAAATGAATTCTACCTGAAGGAACCTCTAAAGCTATTAGAAGAAATAAAAATAACAATATACTACGCCGCAATACCTACTCGTTACTAACATCGAACAGGCAAGACTGATGTTGCACTCTTAACCCACCGGATTAAGAGGTCAACCGCGCAGTTAAAACAAAAAAATCAAAGAAAAACACAGGCACACAAAAAAAAATATTATAAACCACTCTT
>NW_024035024.1:0-4605 GCF_002237135.1 Teleopsis dalmanni | reverse complement strand
TTTTTTATTTGCTCAGGTATTTCTCGCTTGTTGGATCTTATTGTTCCAACAATGGTCAACTTATATGGCTCTTTTAGGAAACTCTTTGCTAGTTGTACGGAGGTGAACCAATTATCGCAAGTGATGTTGCGACAGGTACCATGTATTGGCCTTTTTAACTCCTTCACGAAGTATTCACCTAATGGCATCGTTGAAGTTGTGTAACGATACGGATTTTCCCGTTTCGTTGTACCATAGGCTTAAAAACGCCACTGTGTCAGACAATTTTTAATATTTATTTATTTTATATGTTGACATACAATGCCACTGAGTGTCATACAAGACACACTCCCTTCTTAGAAAATTGCGCCGTCTTTTATATGCATCCTCTTGAACTTTATGTGCAAAGTACACAAAGCTTTGAGTTTCTCTTAGTTAAACTTAATGCACTTTAACACTTTTGCACTAAAGCTTCCTTGTGCATCTTTTTGCAGCGAATTGCATTTTGACGTTTTTGACGTTTGCAAATGTTTGTTTACATTTTTACTTTTTACATGAAAGCGCCGGTGTTAGTAATTTTATCGTGTTTTTTTTTAAATTATTTATAATTTAATTTTATAATTATGAAAAATTATTTATTAATAAATTATTTAAATAAATTTGCGGGGATGAACAAAGAAGGAATGTATTTATTATTTTATTAAGATATATTTCTCTATTTATTACAAATTTATTTTCTCTTAATTTCAGATTGCTTCACGTGTTGCAGTTGCGTGCAGGCTGGGTGACTTTTTGGTAAATAGTTTCTAATAACTATGTTAAATGTTAATTCCTCTATTTTAAT
The DNA here is from genome assembly GCF_002237135.1 of Teleopsis dalmanni. Taxonomy (NCBI): domain Eukaryota; kingdom Metazoa; phylum Arthropoda; class Insecta; order Diptera; family Diopsidae; genus Teleopsis; species Teleopsis dalmanni. The sequence goes on along the minus strand of NW_024035024.1, from coordinate 3,782 downwards.
TTCAGATTTCTTCGAAATTTATTTAAATTTATGTAGGTTGGAAATTTGTGCAAAATTTTCATCCTTACAGTTGTTGTTGTCTTGTCCTAATATGGCAACAATGTACCTATCTCCACTATAGGTTGTATTGAATAACTCAATAGCTGACAAGTGATTGTCCTTCAATACTGCGGTCAAAGTCAGTATGCTAAGAAGAGCACCAATTTCAAGACAATTTGTATCTGCGAACGTTTTGCTTGTCAAATTAGTTGTTCGTATTAAAGATATCTCTGCATCTGTCCACTAAACTATTTCTGATATTATTTCGTCAGTAAAAAAAGCAGTGAAGGAAGAAATCGGATCACATAAGGCTTTACATGCTCTTGTGAGACCTCTTATTATTCGAACACCATTCATCGATAGAACTCTACCGGCATTTATTCCCTTCGAAGTAGTCCAGCAATATTGGCTTTTGCTTCTTGATGTTGGCTGAAGTACTCTTACTATCCGGCTGTCTAAAGACGACCTATTATTGTTGGTTTCTTCGTGTTCCGGGTCTGGCGATATATTTTCACGATTTTCCTGTACATTAAGATCTTTATCTTTTGCGTCTTTTTTGATATTTTGGAATATCATTTTCCGATACCACATCTTCTCTTTCACTCTCATTTTCGGTTAAGCTAAATTCATCTAGATATGTCAGATAAGTAGCTATTTGCGTGTCGTCTAATATTTCATTACTTTCCATTTTGCTTTTATTTACACTTACATGTACTGAATTTAAATAAAAAAACACAATAACTAATAATCGCTTCTCTTTCACTCTCATTTTCGGTTGAGCTAAATTCATCTAGATATGTCAGTTAAGTAGCTATTTGCGTGTCGTCTAATATTTCATTACTTTCCATTTTGCTTTTATTTACACTTACATGTACTGAATTTAAATAAAAAAACACAATAACTAATAATCACTCAAAAATTGTACAAGTAGCACAAAACATAAACATACATCTCGTAGACGTATGGCTTGGCAGTATCTCAATATATACAAATTTTACCACCGAAAATCAACTACCACTGGTAACGACTGAGATAAATGCAAATATGCATACGTTGTGAAAACATTTGTGAGAGAGAGAGAGCAAAATGTAAAAAGATCGTACGCCTCACAGACGTACATTATGAAAGCAGGGTTGAACTTATTATATTTATATATTTATACCGCAGCACCATACTGCAGCCGAGTAATGTACTCTCTTTTACGGTAATGTTTTTAAATACCAAAAAAAAAAATTCAAAAAGTTTTATCTTAATTCAAAATAATAAAAAATAAACAACACAAAAATTTTATTCAATTTATTTATGCTAATTTAAAGCTAGGCAAGTGCTTTGGTTAATGTTACTAATTAAATAAAAAAGTGACAAAAAACCTGGAACTAGAGCACTTAAAGTTTGTGTAGTCTCGTCTACTCGTCTACATGGTTAGTCATCGCTTCTAATTTGTTAGGCACGAGTTCTAAACCTGGCACTTGCAGCCCAAACAAATTATATACGGACTATGGTATAAACTAATTAAGAAATTCGATTATTTTCTAGAACCACTATTGATGAGAACTTGGCAATACTCGAAACAGCTTTGTATGGTCAGCCAAATTTCAATAAATTGAATAAAATTTTTGTCTTTGTCCTTTCTTTCTTTGCTATTTGAAAACCCTTTAAATTTTAAAAATAAAACAACCGGATAACCATTTAAAGAAACAAAATTAGCATTTATTTTTAAAAATATTCGTACAGTTTACACTTTGCCAATAGATTAATAACAGCAGTTTTATATTATTTAAACCATACTTTTTGATTTCATTTGCAGTGAAATTCGGTGATAAATTTATATAATTTTCCTACATGCAAGAATTATTGTTTACTATGTTGCGAATCGTTTTCTTCTTGTTCCTTTAACTTTACAACACTTTTTTCCTAGAAAAGATAATATTCAGTAAGGTACATTCATTTTGTTTTAATAGGTTAACCAAAAATACTTTGTATTTGCCCTGTTTGAACTCCTTGTCAGTTTCTTGTGGGCTGTCAGATCCATCAGTTATTTTAATAAATGATGAATAGAAGGATGAGAAACTTGAGCCATCCATATCGTCGCTATTACCATTACTATCAGTATTTGGCTAAAATATACAAAACAATGCATTTAATATTTAGCACTTAATCAAATAAATAATTTCACACTATTTTTATCAAATACATAGTTTCTAAAGAGTGCTTTTGGGTGATTCTTTTACTAACCGGACGGATTTTGGCAAAAAATTATCTCATGATCTACGATTTGGCTGAAATTTTAAATTTTTTATAAGCGCCTTTTATAAAATAAGAAGACCCGTATCTCGGGAAAAGATTTTGTGAAATTTTTCCTACGAGATATGGACCCATGGGGTTTTGAGAATTGGCATTGTAGACATATTTTCAAATGGGTATATCTCAAGTTCTATAAAAGATAGAAACTTGAAATTTACAGCGTTTCAAAGATAATTGATTGTACTTTTATGAAATTGTTTAAGTAATTAAAATTGTTTATATTTGAGTTCTAATATTAATCCTTAAACTTCAAAAAAAAAATTTCTCAAAACTATTATCATTTTTTATATTTTATTTAGATACAGTTTTAAATTTTACTACGAAATAAAAATTTTCGCACCTACCTTTTTCGGTGAAGTGTTATTTTGCTACAGTTGGAAAAATACTCTGCACAGGTAAGAAATCTATAGGAAATAAAAAAAGGTAAAGGTGTGACTATGTGCTGCAGTTATCTAGATAGTTCGGCTAGTAAGAAACTAATAAACTTTTTTCTTATATAGATGAATTAAGCCGTTTAATTATGATAAAATTCATAATTTAAAAACAGAAATGAAGCGAAACTAATTTGAAATGTTAATATTTTATGTATACATTTATTTTAAAAATAAACAGTAGACATTTTTGTGTAGTTTTTCTTCGGAAATTGATTTAATGGTATTATGGTGCATATGAGCAACGTAAAAACACCTGATAAATTAATTTTTTTTATTTAATTCTAAAAGGAATATCACAGTGGAAGTATTTATTTTTTAAGTAGAATTTGTATATTAATCTGAAGCAAAAGTAAAAAAAAAATTTGTGTGACATAATCCTTTTTTTTTACTGAAAAATCGTGTGTACATGTTTGGTGTGATATGAAAGATAAATAAATTTTTAAAAGTATATAGAATTTAATTACTAATCGAAATCAATAACATTATATAAGAATATTTGTAGCATATTCTTTGAAAATTCATTCAATGGACCCATGGGGTTTTAAGAATTGGCATTGTAGACATATTTTCAAATGGGTATATCTCAAGTTCTATAAAAGATAGAAACTTGAAATTTACAGTGCTTCAAAGATAATTGATTGTACTTTTGTGAAATTGTTTAAGCAATTTAAATTTTTTTTTTTCTCCCGCAAAACACATCAAGCACATGCGTACTACATTTCCATTGAATGAATTTTCAAAGAATATGCTACAAATATTCTTATATAATATTATATTAAATTCTATATACTTTTAAAAATTTATTTATCCTTCATATCACACCAAACATATACACACGAATTTTCAGTAAAAAAAACAGGATTATGTCACACAAAATTTTTTTTACTTTTGATTCAGATTAATACCCATTTAAAAATATGTCTACAATGCTAATTCTCAAAACCCCATGGGTCCATATCTCGTAGGAAAAATTTCACAAAATCGTTTCCCGAGATACGGGTCTTC
>NW_024035023.1:0-4607 GCF_002237135.1 Teleopsis dalmanni | reverse complement strand
AACGTGAGTAATAATAGAATTTTTAATGTAAAGGAGAAATAACATCTAAATTCTAATCTTACAGTTGAAATCACAAAACAATGACACAACATTCATCAACAACTGCTTTAGCTGAGGAGCTTGCAAAAGCCGTTGACTTGATAATGCATCCACAAACAACTCAACAAGCTCGTATGGAAGCTTACATTGCTTGCGAACGGTTTAAAGAGGAATCTCCTCTATGTGCTGAAGTAGGGCTATACTTAGCTAGTGCACCTCACTTTGGACAAAATGTCAAACATTTTGGACTCCAGCTAATGGAGTATACTATTAAGCTGAAGTGGAATTGCATCGCACACGAAGAAAAAATATTTATTAAAGAAAATGCCATGAAGTTGCTATTATTGGGAGTAGGTCCTGCAGAGGACGCCAGTTTAGCTCATTTGAAAGATGCATTATCGCGTATAATTGTTGAAATGATAAAGAGGGAATGGCCACAGCAATGGACAAGTCTATTATCCGAACTTTCCGAAGCATGTACAAAAGGAGAATGTCAAACAGAGTTAGTACTTTTAGTATTTTTAAGATTAGTGGAAGATGTTGCGATACTTCAGACGATAGAGTCAAATCAACGTCGAAAAGATATGTACCAAGCTCTTACGAATAACATGAATGATATATTTGAATTTTTTTTACGGCTTGTGGAACTCCATGTGACTGCATTTCGCGAAGCTACAACACATACAAATTATCAAAGAGCTAAAGCTCATAGTCGCGTTGTGGATATGGTATTATTAACTGTAACTGGATTTGTTGAGTGGGTTTCAATAAGTCATATTACGTGTAGCAATGGTAAATTGCTTCAAATACTATGTATACTACTAAACGATAAGGCCTTTCAATGTAACTCCGCTGAGTGTTTGTCGCAAATTACAAATCGGAAAGGACAGTTAAAAGAAAGGAAACCATTATTAATGTTGTTTGGAGAGGAATTAATGCGTTATATATTCAGTGCTAGCCAAGTATTACCAGATTTAACAGTTCCTACGTCTTTTGAACAAAATCACATATTTTTAAAAAAAATAATTACTGTTTTAAATGGAATGGCTCAGCAATTGTATGTACTTTGGGGAAAGGAAGAAGGTACAATGCATAGACCTCCTCATTTTGAAATCTTTTTAGAATGCATTTTATCTTTGACACGACATCCCTCTTTGACTATAACTCATGGTGCTTGTCTTATATGGAATATTCTGATTAAGCACGATGCCATTGCAAAAGATAATGTTATAAATATATACGTGCAAAAACTCATTGAAGTTATTGCACCTAAAATTATTAAAACATCGTATCCAAATAGTCGTACCATACCACTGAATATAAGCACGGCAGCATATATTTGTTTAGAATTTGACAGTGAAGAAGAATTTGCTATTTTTTATCATCGATGTCGTGCTGATATCCTGGAACTATTTAGACAAACAACATTGATACAACCGCTTATCACATTTGCATGCTGTGAACAATGGTTGAATGTTCGCTTATCAAAAGCTCATACCGAAACAGGAAATGAATCTTGTAGTGTTCAAGACCCAATTTATTTAGAATGGGAAGCTCTTGTTTCTGTAATTGATAGTGTAGTCAGCCGTATATTAATGGTATCAGAACGTCCATCAGTGCAATCAGGCTTACAACTTCTTGAGCAATGTTTAAAAATAGAAACAAACAATCCATTGATACTCTCTGTATTGTTGTCGTGTATATCAGCGCTTTTTGTTTTTCTTAGTATGTCTGCTTGTCAAATAAGTTCTAACAACGTAGTTGCTATGAGTGGAGTTTCACTTTTGCCGAGAGTGCTGGATAAAATTTTTACGGCATTGGTGTATAATGACAAGCATATCTATGCGAAAGAAAATTCGAATCGTCTACAAGCATGTAAAAATTTACGTCGGCATGCGGCATCGTTAATGGTAAAGTTAGGCCATAAATATCCATTGTTGTTGTTACCAGTTTTCGATCAAATAAATTTACACGTGAAGACTATAGTACAACAACCTCAACATCAAATAAGCAAAATGGAAAGAATTACTTTGCAGGAAGCACTTATACTTATTTCCAATCATTTCTGTGATTACGAACGTCAGTCTGCATTTATAGGTGATATATTGAAGGACGTTTTGCATCGCTGGACAACATTTTCAAATGTATTTAAATCGGCATTTGATTTTATGAACTATGTGGGTTTAAACAAAGCTCCAGTATATCCTTTTGAAAGTGACCCAAATTGTGCCAATCGAGGAAACATTATAGAAGCATTGTATATCGTGCTTGGTGTAATTAAGCGATGTTCATGGCCTGATGATCCTGATCGTGCTTCACGTGGTGGTTTTGTTGTTGGATTCACTGAACTTGGAAATCCTATATATCGCAATCCAGCTTCACCTTATATTATTCCCTTATTGCCTCACATTCTACCATTACTTCGCATATTGAATGAGCTCTTTAGGCGTGAAGCACTGGAAACACTTTCTGATGGATACAAAAATATACATACAATGTTGGAACATGAAAAGAAAAACTTGATGGGTGTATGCAGCGTGCCTACTGATCCACTGGACCCTGCAATTAAAAAACAACACACCCCATTTGATAAAATGCAGCACTTTATGACATTAATTTATGAAGGATGCTATCATATGCTGGGATCGACTGGTCCATCTTTGGGACGAGACTTGTATCAACTACAATGTATTGCAGAAGCCTTAATAAGTAGTGTTTTTGCCTGTTTAGAGGAAGTTCCTGATCATCGCTTACGTCCTATAATTCGTGTATTTTTTAAACCATTTGTTTACTCGTGTCCGCCTGCTTTTTACGATACAGTTCTTTTGCCTTTATTTGTCCATATTACACCTCTAATGTGTGACCGACTAATGACACGATGGTGCTACATAACATCTCTATATGAATCCGGGCAGCTCAGTGAAGAACTAAACGATTCACAAGAGGTATTAGAAGATATGTTAAATCGAACCCTTACAAGAGAATACTTAGATATTTTAAAAATAGCACTAGTTGGTGGTCAGATAAGCGCAGATAATGTCGCTTGTGCCACAATTGATGTAATGGATCACGACGAGCATTCAATGGATGGCGTTACTCATTCCCGTGCTACACAGTCAGCACTATTATCGGATATTATAAGTGACTTAGGAGCGAAATTACTAAAAAATACTATTACTAGTAACTATATTTTAAGAACTTTACTAAGTGCACTATCTTGGAATGACGGTATTTGTAGCAAAAAGGCTGTTAATATATTAGCTCCAGTCATGCGGTTTTTAGCTGCTGAACAACTCATCGATGTTAACAAAGCTGCAAGTGCCTTTACTGCAGTTTTACAAGGGCTCCAAATACATGGACAACATGAAACTAACCAAGCAGGACTTATAACACTTGGGGTACAATTTTATGAACTATTGCGACCGAGATTTTGTGTGCTTACAGAAATATTACAGTATGTACCAAGCGTTAATATAGCTGATATTCGAAAATTTGAAGAAAAAATGTCTGTAGCCTCAGTTAAAGGAAATAAGGTTGATAAAACGAAGAAGGATCTTTTTAAAAAGATTACTACACATCTTGTTGGGCGAAGTATTAATCAATTATTTCGACACGAAATACAAATATCAAATTTACCACCAATGCAGTCACAGAATATAAAACATTCTATCGACCTTATCGAAACACACCAAAATTTAGGCTTACCAAATCTTTTTCATACAAGCAAATGACCCAAATAAATAAATAATTATCAGCACATAAAGTTAGTGCATTTACAAAATTCCATTACTATATTTATAATTATTTATAACTACTTTCAGATGAAAAGACTTGTATGTAATTCTAAATTGAACAGTACAAATACGTTTGAATGTGGCTCTCCAAAATACGAATTACAATAACTTTATAATAGAATATTTTTTAAATAAAAATTATTTATTTTTAATATTATTTAAATCTAAAGAAACGTTATATAAAAATATTCTTTTATTTATTTTAAATTTAAAAACATACAATTTTTGCATGCTTTGTTTATTTTTGTATAAAAATTGTATTTATTTTATATTAAATAAGTAAGATGTGAAATAAATGAAAATTAATTATGGACTCTAAATATTTTTCAGAATGGTTTTTTCGTATAAATAAATAATATAATTCATGTTTCAACGAAATAATATAACGAAAATAAGTTTATTTTAGTCTTTATCATATTGAATGTAGAGTTTTGTTTAAGTAGTGATATTAAAATTTTCATTGTTTAAAATTTTACAATTATTACAGCAATATACATGCAAGTATTTTCTTTAAAATAGTTCGTTATACAACTTGCCCTCGAACAATATGTGGTATTTTGTTGTGTTTCTTGCTAATCAACGAATTAAACGGTTGTGATTATTAAAATTTCTGAACCAAATTTTTTTGTCAATACTAGTATTCGACCAGTGCTTCAAAACAACCACTATACAAAAAAATTGAGTGCTTTTTTTGATGCTTAACTAGAATGTTAACCGGATTGGCTTTGATTTTTCGAAAAATTTTTTTATAAATTTTCATAATATATATCTAAG
>NW_024035022.1:0-4607 GCF_002237135.1 Teleopsis dalmanni | reverse complement strand
TTCTTTTAACAAAATAAATCTAATGCTCTCTTTATAACGCGTAATTGGAGACAGTATCCATCGAGAGTGAAAGTGGGTGATATGGTAATAAGCTGAGAGGATAACGTTAAATATTTTGGCATCACGTCGGACAAACGATTCACATGGCTTAAACATGTTTAACTGAAAAGAATAAGCTGTACCAAAATTCTTCATCACCTTCAACCGCTATACAGAAATGCAAATCTCAATGCTAAGAACAGGAAGGTGATATATAGGTAACCAAATACTTCGTCCGTCACTTCTATATGGTTGTATAGCGTTTAGCAAAGCTACAAATATTACTATTTGCCAGTTAGAAATTGAACAAAGTCAGGCTCTGAGAAAACTTTTCAAAGTACCATGGTACATTAGGACAAATGAAATCCTCAAGGACCTCAAGATTGATCCCATCAAAATTTAAATAAAGGATAAAGCCCTGAAATTACTTACCAACACCGCGTTATCAAATCTCAGAATGGTTACAGGCTCCTCGGGGAGGTATGCAGATCTGAGGTCAATTATTGCTTAGTCTGATGAAGTGATAAACAATAATCCAGTCAAGACGTAAAGAGGGGTTTTAAAAACACTTCGAGTTAAGAAAAAGTAAAAGCGCCCAAGTGCACTGGCTGAAATAGCTTCAACATAATAAATGATTATTTAACTTTGGCTATTAAACAGAAATATCTACAAAAGGACTTAGTCTAGACAACTCACCCCTGAAGAAGTAGATTTAAAAATATTAGTTAATTTATTTTTCCTATTTGTATTTTCTATCGATATTTCCGGAACTTAAAATGATTATGTTTCAATTATGATTTTGCTTTACTGACTTATTTTTATTTGCTTTTGATGCGTTTCACTTTTGTCCTTCTTGGGTTTTAAGTGAGAAAATTATCGTTTACTTCACAAAGTGACCATTAACGCAAACCGCAATAAAGAAATTAATTTTCTATTATGGCAGGCGCCGGCGTTTGTTTTTCCGCAATATTTTAGCAGGAAAAAGTTGAAATAACAATCATGGCTGCCATTTCTCCATTTCATCCGCCATTTTTTCCATAATTTTTTATGCTTACTTTTTATACTTCCTTTGACTTCCTTGTGCGTCACTTACATTTCTTATAAATTTTTTGCTTATTTTACAATAAAGTCAAATTTTTTGCCAAAGTGTAAACAAATACTTTCCGTGGCTGTTGGTGCGAAAAATAATTTATGGCAATTATAGATATTGCTTCATATTGTTTTACAAAGTGCGGAGTAAGAAATAAATAAATTTATGGGGTTTCCATAATCATGGAAATTTTCCTTTTATTTGGCAAATACTGATATATTGGCATCCTTTGCCTTTGAATGTGTGAAGTCTGAGCCGCTTCTTGTGGGGATTCTTCCTTGAAATGTAATAGGAGAACTTTTTGTAGGATCTCTTAAACCGATAGTGTGTTCAGGTTATAGAACGCAAGCATTCTCGAAGCCAGCCTTCGTCGTACGGTGAACGTTATTTCAAAGACTTCTACGCAAAGTCGCTTAACTCATATTTATGGAAAGTATAAAATTTTGTCACACACTGTGGCATATTTACATTTTTAGTGAAAAGTTGCAGCTGCGGCTGCAATTGAATCCTTTTTTAGTACTTTTTCAATTTAAATTTTGCCATTTGCGATTTTATGTGTTTGTGCTGCGTGTACTGTTGCTCCATTAGGTGCCGCAGATGTTGTTGCTGTTGTAGTTAGTGGAAGCGTTTTTGTTGCTTGCCACTTGGCTTGAAACAAAGTTGCAAATGCGGGAAACATTCGAAACATTCGCGTACACACTCTCATTCGAAACATGCAAAAAGTTGCTATAAACATAATTTTTCATGAATTGTTGGCTTTCGTTGCGCGCAAATTACGTGTCGTTGCACTGTGGCACGTCAATGAATGCACCCGTGGCAATGGTAACGCCAACGAGCAATGAGAAGAGCAACTGTAAACGTTGCTTGGAACCACGACGTTGCTGCCGTCGAGCAGCTTAAGTGTCCACATGCGACTGGAGAACTCTGCATGCAGGTGGCTGCTGGCCTCGCAGTTGTGCTAAATTAAGTGGCACAGTGTGAAGTCAAGTGGTCCTTCGTGGCTGAGTGTGCATAAGGTGAGCCTTTTTTATTTCATTTGAAATATGTTCGTTTTGTTTCACTGTACTTAAATTCTGGATTCTTTTAGTGAGAATTGCTTTAAAATTGCCAGAAATAAAAAAACAAATTAATCAAGAGAAGTGTGGAAAAGAGAAGAAGGATTCATTAAGAAACTAATAAAGCAGGAGTAAGTTTTGAGCTTCTGAAGAAAAGTCTTGGTGTCTTCCAGAAAGTTTAAGTTTATTATTTTTTCAATAATAATATTTTTATATGTTACTGTAAGTTATTTTAATAGTTTCTCATTACTTTTATAATTTTAAAAGTAAATTAATTTAATAGATTGCTTAAAAAACCAATTTATACTCGTATATTTATTTTATTTTTACAATGCAACTACTACGTATAGTGCGTATTCCTTATCGAGTTCAAGTCTTTATATACGTACCTCAAAATTTCTTAAATAATGAAGGATCTGAGCAATAACAATTTATTGTTTATTAAAAAGGCATTTTCTGACTAACTTTACAATTGGTTTTGAATACCGCCAAATTTCCACTATCAGCGATCTTTTGATATAATGTATGTAGATTGCATAATTCGTATATAAGTTTTGGGCTGCAATAATATGCATTAAACCTGCAAAATTAGTAACACCAACTTGTCACCAATGAAGACTCGAGTCATCGATGCACTTAGTTGTAGTTGTTCAAATTTTAATCTGTTTTTTGAGTTGATCACGGGGATACTTAGTTTTCCCTTTATTAATGTTTATTCAAGACAGCTACGCAATAATACAAGATAGCTGATCAGTAAATATGAATGGCAAGTGAACTATTGCTATACCTCCCTAGTGGTATCAAATCATAGTGGTTACTTACGTGCCACTGCTATGAGTAAAAGTGCTTAATGATATTTAGTATTTTTACTAAATAACATAACTAAATCACATAATTAGTTTATTTAAATAAGTTAAGTCAGTAACTATACCTATACGTTAACCATATATGAATTATTCGTGTGTCTAGCTCTTGTCTATCACCAAGTTTAATAGTTTGCCTGTAATATTTCTGTTACTTTAGTTGTTAAAATATGATGTCCAATGTTTATTCGTGATTGAAATATTTGGCTTTTGAAATTTTTTTAAGTAGAATCTATCAAGTATAGGCAGACTTACACCCTCTTCCAAATTTCATTTATGTTTAAGTTATTTATTTCTATAAAGAAGGAAGGATAAAGTAGGATGAATTCACGATTTCTAGAAATAATTCTTAAAATATTCTCTAGTTTCTTTTTACTCTATTAAAAGTCGTTATTTTATTTTTTTTTGTTATTTTGTATTTTTCATATTTTTGTCTGTCTTGTCTTATCAAATTTCAACAAATTCACAATCCAAAAATTGCAAACGGAAGATTGAAATGGGATTTGGGAAATTAAGACAAAAAAGAAATTAAATTAATTTTTATAACAATTAAGTACTACAAAAATTATTAGAGATAAAATGCAAAAATTTTGGGGTGTATATCTCATCATTTTATTTTGAAAATTGGCGCTACTCCAAGTTCGTTTTCACAATAAATTCATCTTCCTCAACAAGCTCAAAAATTCGTATTCCGCTCAAAGATTGAGGATGGCAGTATCATAGTGCATAGTTAGAGAAATTAATTTAATATAATGCAGTGGAAAGTGGAATTTTTTGTTTATCTACAATAAATTAATAACAATGGCAGTACTATTTCAGTGGCATAAAACAAATAGACCTATTATCACAAGTAATCATGTATGTGAGTTTAATTTATTAAATACAAGGTATAATTTAAATAATATATAAAAATCAAATATGTTTGACTTGTTTCGTCGAAGTTTTCCTTTCTAGTGCTGCTTTTCTACTGCTTCTTAGTTGAAGCATTGTCAATCCCACATATATTTAGTTACTTTTTAAAATAGATCATTTAACAAACACTTATTATACAAATTTTCTATAAGCATGTTGATGATTTTCAAATCGATCTTTCTTCAGCGACGGTGTGCCACGGGATTGTGCTAATGAAAAATCATATATAGCTATGGAAAGGTCATTCTATGCACTCCAAAAAAAGTAATTGTGTGGTTTGAGATTAAGTGAGTATGGGTAATAGACCAACATGTTTTTCAAACTGAAACTCAGTTTGAGTTTGTGGAAACTGAATATATAGATCTTTTAGATATATGCTGTCGACAGGAAAGTACCTCAAGCCACAGAATATGTAGTGTTTTGGCTTTGTGACACTAGATTCTCTCCGGATACATAATTTTTAGCTCTAATGATGTGAATATCGGTATTTGTTATCAAACAACGAACATTTGTCCAGTTATAGTTAGTTATGTGACTATAAGACATGAAGACCACTATTAAGGGAAGTACTGTACACAAAGCAACGTTTGAGTTTAATTATAATTCATATCTAATGGCAAGTTCCGGGCAAAATATTATAAATAAAAA